>NW_015641057.1:1437662-1473456 GCF_001515625.1 Sinocyclocheilus rhinocerous
GCTGGGGGGCCACGTTCGACGGGCTTGCAGTGTCGGGGGTTTGGACAGGCTCCCAACTGCACTGGCACATCAATTGCCTAGAGTTGCTGGCAATACGCCTGGCCTTGATCTGTCTCAAAGGGCACTTACGAGGCAAGCTCGTACTGGTCTGTACAAACAACACTGCGACCGTTGCGTACATCAACCGACAAGGTGGTCTACGCTCCCCTCGCATGTCGCAACTCGCCCGCCACCTTCTCTTCTGGAGTCGGAAGTATCTGAGGTCGCTTCTTGCCATTCACATTCCTGGTCTGCACAACCGGGTGGCCGACAAGCTGTCACGAGCTGCACTCCCGGGAGAATGGAGACCCCATCCCCAGACGGTCCAGCTAATTTGGAGTCTAAATCCTCCACGGCCCCCCTTTATACCCTCTTGGGACCTGTCTCTAGTGCTTAGAGCACTACAGCAGGGCCCATTTGAGCCTTTGCAGACAGTCGAGCTGAAGTTTCTGTCAATGAAATCTCTGCTCCTGCTTGCATTGGCCTCCATCAAGAGGGTAGGGGACCTGCATGCATTTTCGGTCGACGATTCGTGCCTAGAGTTTGGGCCGGCTGACTCCCAGGTAATCCTGAGGCCCCGGCCCGGCTATGTGCCCAAGGTTCCTACTACTCCCTTCAGAGATCAGGTGGTGAGTCTGCAAGCGCTGCCCCCGGAGGAGGCAGACCCAGCCCTAGCTTTGCTCTGTCCCGTCCGAGCCTTGAGATGCTACGTAGACCGGACGCAAAGCTTCAGGACCTCAGACCAGCTCTTTGTCTGTCACGGAGGCCGGCAGAAGGGGAATGCCGTCTCTAAGCAGAGGATGGCACACTGGATAGTGGATACCATCACCTAGAACTGGCTAGAACAGATTTTACTGTCAGTGCAGTAAATGTCCTCACTGTGCCATATGACTGTAGCTGAACTTAAGGTGAGTTATAGTAATGTGCAGTCTCTACCATGGTAATGCCTCTATATACAGTATCACATGGCATACAGTATCACATGGCATAATGTAATGTAAAATGCTGTATTTGATGCCATCTGTCTCCCTTCTCCTTCTTCTCTGATCAATCTCTGATCAGTTCATCTCCTTGGTTCCTGCTGTATGTTCACAAATTGCAAAACAGTTTTACAAATTGAGGACGTCCTCAAAGGGAGGTTTTGGTGATTTTGTCAGGTTTTTCTGACTTCTGGGTTCCAATTTGTCCCCAAAATATGTTTAAGAGAGAGAGAGATTCCTATCATTATGGTGACATTCCAGAGTAATGGGTTTTATACTGTACATTTATACATTTAACTGTATATTGTATATTCTATCCCCCTATACTAACCCTACTCCTTACAAAAATTATGGTCTCCCACAAGGACAAGGATTTCAGATATTGCCATCTTTCTGGGGACATTTTGACCCCATAACATAATGTTTACCTGAACCACACACACACACACACACACACACACACAATTTGTTTGAAATGAGAAATGAGAACAGGTATGTAATAATCTACTGTAATGTACACACGTTCTAATGTACACATAATAGCTATTTCAGCATAACATACAGTATCCTATAAAGGGCTGGGCGACCCCCAACACATTCGCTAGATTCTATAGCCTTTGTGTGGAGCCGACATCTTCCTGTGTTCTCACCTCAAACGGGTAGAAGCACTGAGAGGCCCCGGCTTCGGGTCGGCTTGCTAAAACTGCTCCAGAGAGTCCATATCATAGACCCTGTCGAGCTCCCCCGTCCCCTCGGCAGCCAGAGGTGGCAGAGCATCCAGCGCCAGGCCCTCACTCGATGAATCCTTGAGAACCAGTAGAGGGCTGGGTTCCATATAATAGGTTTACGCTGAAGCACTAAAATAAATAAATAAAAATAATCTTAACCTATGACTCAACATTAGTTTTATTACTGTTAACTGAAACTAAAATAAAAATAAAAAATATATTTATTATATTTTTAAAATGTATAAACACTAAATAAAACTAAAATTGAAAAATAAATTAACCATAGATAGTATAATTGAAAAAAAAAAACATGACAAAAGTGTAAATCAAAATGACAAAAATGTAAAATTGAAGTAAAAAAAAAAAGCTAATTCAAAATATGCATAAAAACTACAATAGTATATAAAAATTGTAAATAGAACAACATTTGTCTGTCAAACTAATACTATAATGTTTTAGACAAATAAATCCTTGTTTGTCAGTAAGATCTCATTTCAGTACATCTCACTGAAGATTAATGTGAGTTTAATGTGAGTGCACTGGAAGTCATGTATTTCCTTCTACAGACAAAAAGCAACAGAAAAAGTGAACAGAATCAATTATGGGCAAGTACAGCTGGCTTTCTTCATGTGATATTAAAAGAAGCTGTTGATGGCCTGTTGTTCACATGTAAACACTGATCATGGGGCTGAATGAACCCTGGAGCGTTTTGTTCAGGAAGTCACGGAGAGACTCCTGCCGTCTCAGTGATCAGGGTTCACATTCGTTTCACTTGAGTAGTGGTGTAGACAGAAAACCCAACGCGGCACTGGAGGCCTGTTCAGATCGGAGATCATCGCCACGCAGCAGGACCTCGGATGAAGATCTTCACTTCTCAATCTTTGGACATTTGCTGACACTCAGGTAAAACTTTTTTTTCTTATAAAAATGATCAAATTTAAGTGATTTGTGCTTAGGAAAAGAAAAAAATATCTATAGTCCATAGGTTAAGAAAAATAATCCTGTTGATTTTTCTTACCCCATTTTTCTTGTTTCAAGCATAAATGGATTTTTAAACTATTAAAAACATTTTTGTGCACTGAAATAAAGCTAAAAAATAAAATAAAATACAAATATTTATGAAAAACAAAAATTTGATTTTTTTCAAATAACTGAAATAAATTTATATTAAAAACTAAAATTACTAACTGGAAATAAAAACTAAATAATACATTTTAATCTAAAACTTTGGAGCTTCTCTACAAAAAATAAATAAATAAAATTTTTCACTTAGTATTTTTGTAATTTCCAGTACAAATATCTAAAAATCAAGATACATTTACTTGAGATGCATAACAATATACAATATTAAGTCATAAATATGGTCAGTGAGCTTATGCTTAAGACAAGAAAAAATATTTAAATATAAAAAATATATTTTCTGAAAACAAGATTTAAAAATGATCCTTTTTAGATTCTCCACTAAATGCATCTTGATTTAAGAATGTTTAGATATTTGATCTGTAAAACACAAAAACAAAATAAAATTAAAAAAACCTGAGTTTGCTTGTGATATTTGGGTTCGCTGAATTTTGATCGACATGATTTCTGTACACACTAATAGACTTAATCTTCACGAAATGTTGATTTTTGATGGTGTTTCTAGGCTCGGTCAGCTGATTTGCTGCTGCTGTCATATCCTGTCAGACAGAAATGAGAAGTCTGTGTTGAAGGACCAAAGGATCAGTCCTTATTTCCTCTGAGACGAGCTATTGAACAGGAGCCGCTCGGAGATGTTTGCTCTCCTGTTCGTCTGTGGAATCCTGTTCGCTCAAGCTCAGGGTAAGAAAACCAGCGCTCATCTTACTGTAAACTACAGAGGAGATCTAGCTCACTTCTCAGTTATTTCTCTTAGAAGGCAAACAGAGACCTTTGCTGAAGTCCTACATGTGTCTCCTCTAGAGTTTCAGAAGAATCTCAACAGTGTCTCCAATTGTGCTCGGATTTACAAAGATACATTCAAAAATCAGATCTCAAACATTTCTCGCCAGATGATCTGAGCTGCTCTTCACATTCATTTTACGTGATCCCACATTCATTTTACGTGATTCTCTCGTTTACTAATGTTTTTTAAAAGTTATATAAATGTTTGGACAAAGCAGTTTATGGAACATTGTGACGTAATTAATATTTGATGTACATTCTCATTACATTGAGTGAAAACGTTCTTAGAACAACGTTCTGGAACGTCCTCATGATGTTATTTTTACTTGATGAACATTCGAAGAACTGTTTTGTAACCTTTAAATAACATTATAAGTACAACAAGAATATATTTACATTCTTAAAATAAACATTCAAGTAACGTTATATTTTAGGTAAAAAAAATATATATTAGAACGTAACATTTATGTAATGTTTTTGTCATGAAAACTGGACATTTTAACGTTCTCAGAACATTTAAAATAAACGTTCATGTAACGTTATGTTTGGATAAAACTAAAATTAGTAGAACATTATAAAAAAAACGTTTTTGTAACCTTTAAATAAAGACAGGAAAACTGGACATTTTAATGTTTTAAAAACACATTGTTCCAAAAATATGTTCCAATATATGTTCCAGTTTGCTAATGTTCCCATTAAGTTATAAAAAAACGTTATTTTATGAATAAATGTTAAAATGTTGTTCAATATCTTTTTGCATTTCTAAGTGATATGGATGAAAACTCTAGAGATCTGAGGAGAGTTCAGTCAGTTATCATGTGAGCAGCGCTGTTGGTTTTGGATTTACTGAGGTTCTTCTGCGCATTATAGGTTTGAGAGTTTATGAATCTAGTAAGAAACACTTTCCTATAAAATATGAAGTCTGTTCATAACTCAATTTGGGGACTTTTTATGAGTTTTATTATTTTTAATGCAACTTGTTAGATGTCTGCGAGCACAGTGTGAGTTCTCTAAATATTCTTACTTGGAAAAATACAAAGGAATGAATAATTACAATAACATTGCATAAAAGTATTTCTGTCTCAGTATTTCTGTCGTTTTCCAGTACAAATATCTAAACATTCTTAAATCTAGATACATTTACTTGAGTTGCAAAATGACCTTTTTAAGCCTTTAAAATTGATTAAACAATAGCAGATATCTGCCAACAAAGTCAGAAAAATTTACTTATTTTCAGTTGGATTATAAAAAAAACGTTTTTGTAACCTTTAAATAAAGACAGGAAAACTGGACATTTTAATGTTTTAAAAACACATTGTTCCAAAAATATGTTCCAATATATGTTCCATTTTGCTAATGTTCCCATTAAGTTATAAAAAAAACGTTATTTTATGAATGAATGTTAAAATGTTGTTCAATATCTTTTTGCATTTCTAAGTGATATGGATGAAAACTCTAGAGATCTGAGGAGAGTTCAGTCAGTTATCATGTGAGCAGCGCTGTTGGTTTTGGATTTACTGAGGTTCTTCTGCGCATTATAGGTTTGAGAGTTTATGAATCTAGTAAGAAACACTTTCCTATAAAATATGAAGTCTGTTCATAACTCAATTTGGGGACTTTTTATGAGTTTTATTATTTTTAATGCAACTTGTTAGATGTCTGCGAGCACAGTGTGAGTTCTCTAAATATTCTTATTTGGAAGAACAGAGAAATATGATTCAAAATTACAATAACATTGAATAAAAGTGGCGTCGTTCCTCGACATTTCTGTCTTGTTTTCCAGTACAAATATCTAAACAGTCTTAAATCAAAATACATTTAATTAAGATGCTAAATGACTTTAAGCCTTTTTTTAAACAAAACAAAAAAATAAATAAAATATATATATATATATATATATATATATAATTGATTAAACAAGAACAGATATCGTCAGTACTCGTTTTCCATTTAAATGAACTTTTCTGAACCTGATGGCAGATATTTATTCTTGCTTTAGTAATAAACAAACTTCTAATTCTGTGTCATTTTGCATCACAAGTAAATGCATCTTAGATATATGCACTAGAAAACAAGTTGAAAGAAACATCTGAAATGTTCTGCTAAAATTAGTATTGTTCTCAGGCTCCTATGTTTATGTTCAGCTATTTCACTTTAATAGCAAAAAAACCTATTCATTACCATTAAAGTGAAATTACTGAAACTACACATAGAAGCCTGATAAAAATGCTCATTTTAAAAGGAAATGTTAAACGACACTTAGAGGCTTTTGCATCTGAACTCTTCAGATATACTGAGGAAGAACATCAGTTTTACAGTCTACTCAACTGGTTTTGGGGAATTTTGTTGATTGTAAATTAGTTGATTAATTGATGTGAAATTCTCAGTATAGCTTGTTGAAAAGAGTTTGAATATGATGGGGGGAAAAGTCTTAATGATTCCAGTTTGTGCTTTAGATAGGAAAGCAGAAGTGAGAGGAAGATCTGGATGTTTGGGCTGATTGCGCAATGCAGATCACTGACTCCACATGTTCTCTCACCACACACACACACACACACACACACACACACACACAGCCAGCTTTCATTTCTCTTCTCATCACTCCACCCTTCAGAACAGCACATTCACATTTAGCCTTTTCTTATTGGTGTGACACTGAGATGAAACCCACACGTTTCATGAGAACTGCTGTAAAGAGAGCCGGGATGAATCTGTGTGTTTTGGTTTTAAAGGAATAGTTCACCCAAAAATGAACATTTGCTGAATATGTCCTCACCCTCAGGCCATCCAAGATGTGGATAAGTCGTGAAAACAGATTTGGAGAAACGTAGCATTACATCACTTGTTCAGCAATGGATCCTCTGCAGTGAATGGGTGCCGTCAGAACGAGAGTCCAAACAGCTGATAAAAACAATAATCCACAAGCAATCCACAAGACTCCAGTCCATCAATTAATGACTTGTGAAGCGAAAAACTGCGAGTTTTTAATAAATCCATAATCAAGACGTTTTAAACTTTTTAAGCTTCTGGCTAAAATATGACTCCATAATTCATAACAATGCTTCCTGCAGTGAAAAAGTCCATCCCCGTTTGTCCTCTCTCATCAAAATCCACCCAAATATACTGTTTTAGACTGTTTTTGCTTTAAACGGTGCTTAATCTGTGCAGATTTCTCTCCTGATTCAGACAAGACGACTTTTTGAGAAAACAATATTATGGAATAAGGACTCATATTTTAGCAACAGTTTGAAGTTAAAAACATCCTGATGGATTTGTTTCTTACAAACATGCAGCTTTTCACGTCACAAGACTTTAACGGAAGGACTGGACTGGTGTGGATTATTGTGATGTTTTTATCAGCTGTTTGGACTCTCATTCTGACGGCACCCATTCACTGCAGAGCATCCATTGGTGAGCAAGTGATGTAATGCTACATTTCTCCAAATCTGATGAAGAAACAAACTCATTTACGTCATGGATGGCCTGAGGGTGACTACATTTTAAGCAAATATTCATTTCTGAAAAATCTGAAAGAGAACTTAGTAAACCAAGATATAGGTGGTCAGATTTTGTGTAAAAACAAAAAACCAAGGGAACTAGTTAAGCACACACTATTACAGTGAATGGTTTGTGGTTTTACTGCAGGTAAATCTAGGTTAAATATACAGAATATAATAATTATTTATTATAATTTAGCTATTTCTGTACTGTTTCACATATGATTTAAAATAGTATTCAATATGAAGTGTGCAGTACTCAGTACATTAGAGTTTCATGTGCTGAATTCAAGTCAGTTCACCTTTATTTATTGCACTTTTATAATACAGATTATTTAAATGCAGCTTCACAGGAATATACAGGAAAATAACAGTGTTGCAAAATTCAGCGATTATGAAATGGCTCTGAGCTCTACAGAAAACAATAGTGTCAATATTCCAATCAATGAATGACTTCTGAGGAAATCCGGAGGGATTGTGCAACTGAGAGCAGGAAACTAGCGTTTGATGTGGTTTGTCAGATAGAGGTGGATCTGTGAGGAGTTTCAGTGATCTATTGGTGAAACCTCTGAAATTTATGGATGTCTGAGGTGATGAAAAGTCAAGAAAGTGTTCAAAATGTCATTATTGTGAGTCACAAAACATCCATTGTTGCGAAACGATGAGATAAATTCTCATTTTTATCTATTTTTACTGAATTTAGATCTTGTTTTCTCTTATAATGAATATGGAGTAACATCTTATCAACCCTACTGTATCGTATTTGAAACACCAGTTTCTAAGGCCTCTAACACGATCAAAACTTGTACAATTAAACTAAAACTAATCTTTTAGTTTAATTGTACAGTAAAAATCAGTGAGAATCAATTAAGATAATCAGGTTTCTGTTTGCAGAAGCTTTAATTTCAGCGTTCCTCAGTGGAGGAAGGATCTTCCCAAACCTCTAAAACATCTTTTGAGGAATGTTTATTTGTTCATCTCTGAACTGTCATTATATTGCATTGCATTATATGTTTTGATCATCAAACTAAACATTTAAATATCCTCTTACTAAGACATATTATTGGAGATATAGAGTGACGACTGATATTTATATCATTTTAAGTATCTGCTATACTCTATACTGTTATACTTGATTTACATTACAATCAGAATTTCCTAATTTTTGTCTTTCTTTTGTTAAATTGAGCAGTTTTTTCCTCCATATTCTCACTATATCTGACAATGTGAGTCATAAAAACCTAATGGATCACATATAATACAAAACATAAAACACATACGCAAACTTTTTTTTTGTTCAACAAGCTATTCCATTTCAAAAAATGCATTTTCTGACTATTATTTGATATGTCAGGCTTTCCCGTCTGTGTTTTGATTGGCAGGTTGGTCTGAGCCGCGGATCAGACTGAACTCTGGAGCTCCGGTCGGTACGGATGTGATTCTTGACTCTGGTTCTCCTCTTCATCTGATCTGTGAAGGCGATGGTCCGGTCACATGGCTTCCCCGACTGGCCAGACACAAGCGTTTCATCTCCAAGGAGGTCGGAAACGTCCGGAGTTTCCGTGTGAATATAGCCACGGCGGATTTTACAGGAACATACAAGTGCGTCTATATGAGCGGAAATGATTCAAACGAGTCCTCTTCGGTTCATGTGTTTGTCAGAGGTGAGTGAACACTTTCAACGCTTTCATTTCTGCTTCTGAACTAAACATGCTTTACAAATGCAGAAACAAGATCTCGAAGATCTGTGTTGGTTGCAGATCCCCGAATTCTCTTCGTCTCGCCGAGTACGTCTCTGCGTTATGTGCGGAAAGAAGGTGAAGATCTGACGCTCCCGTGTCTTCTGACCGACCCCGACGCCACGGACTTCACCTTCCGCATGGATAACGGCTCAGCGGTGCCCTACGGCATGAACGTGACCTTTGACCCCAAAAAGGGCGTCCTGATTCACAACGTTCAACCTGGATTTAACGCCGACTACGTTTGCAGCGCTAGAATCAGAGGGGTTGAGAAAGTGTCGAAGATATTCTCGATAAACGTCATTCAACGTGAGTTTCATTGAAACCCAAGTGTGCTTTCGTATGAATCAAAAGAATAAAAGCTCCAGACTGAAACATTTTAGAATTCTGTGATTTCGCAAACTGTTCTAAAGATAAACATTTTCGAATTTCAAACAGTTTGAAATCACAACATTTTCAAAATGTTCCAGTTCATTATTTTGCCGAAAGAATAATGTACAACAAGGTTTGCCAAACTGGAGTTGATGAAAGCTAAAATGTCAAAATAATAAAATAAAATAAAATAATAATTAAAATAAATAATAAAAAAAGACATCAGTGAATTGTGTAAACCATATGTTTAATTTAATTAATAATTATTAATTAAATAATTATTGAAATATTAATTTAAAATCTCTTCATAATTTTAGGTAAAAAATTATATATATATATATAGTTAAATATTAAATATTAATATATAAATATTATATTTATATGTTTATTTATTAAATATATAATTAATATTACATGTAATATTATTATTAAATATACAAGTAAATATGTAAGGTCAAAGGGATTTGGCTGACAAAAAAGTTTGTGAATCCCTGATGTACAAGATTCACTTCATCAAAACTATAAAAAGATAATGAAGTTAATAAAAGCTACTCATTTAATAACTCTATTATGTAATCAAATGACAAAAACTGCAGATTTTAAGAAAGAGAATAAATTGAAACATTTTAGAATTCAAAAAGGTTTATTTATTTTTATGCCAAATGAACAATGGACAGCAGGGCTTTGATGAAAAACTAATAATAAATTAAATTGTAAAATAGATAAATAAATAATTTTAACTTAAAAACTAATTTAAATTAAACCCTTACTTAAAACAATTAAATATTTTTATTTGTTTACCTGCCTGCCATCAACCAACATCAAAAGAACCATGAACGTGTAAATGTGTTATTGAGATATTAACTTAAAATCTTATTCTACTTATGTAAATATTGAATATTTTGAATATATTTCGTATAAAATATTTATTAAATACGTATAACTATATATAATAAAATTAATCAATTAATAAATATTTATATATTATATACACACACAAGTAAATATTTTAGGTCAAAGGGATTTGGTTTGGGAATCCCTGATGCACAACATTCGCTACATCAAAACTATAACAAGATATTTAAGTAAAAAAAAGCTACTCATTTAATAACTCCTCTATACTTTTTTATTCAGGATTACGTTTTCCACCGTACGTGTTTCTGAAGAGAAGCGAGTATGTCAAACTGGTGGGAGAGAGATTTCAGATCAGCTGCACCACAAACAACCCCAACTTTTACTACAACGTCACATGGACGCACTCTTCTAGAACGGTACGACTGCGTCAAACTATGACACAGCACAGCCGTTTTCAACATTGATAATAATCTGATATGTTTCTTGAGCAGCAAATCAGCATATTAGAATGATTTCTGAAGGATCATGTGACACTGAAGACTGGAGTAATGATGCTGAAAATTCAGCTTTGATCACAGGAATAAATTATATTTTAAAATATATCCACATAGAAAACACTTACTTTAAATAGAAATAATATTTCACAATATTTCTATTCTTACTGTATTTTTCATCAAATAAATGCAGCCTTGTTGAGCAGAAGAGACTTGTTTTTCTCGGTTCATTCCCAGCTGCCCCGAGCAGAAGAGAAATCGACGATGGAAGGGGATCGTTTGGCCATCGAGAGCATCCTGGTCATACCGACTGTTCAGCTGTCTGATTCAGGGAACATCACCTGTACGGGTCAGAACGAGGCCGGAGCCAACAGCTCCACCACACACCTGCTGGTCATGGGTGAGAAACTGAGAGCAATCAGACTGTCAACTGATGTAGATAGATAGATAGATATATAGATGGATGGTTGGGTGGATGGATGGATGATAGATGGATGGATGGATGGATGGTTGGGTGGGGGGATGGATGGATGGATGGTTGGGTGGGGGGATGGAATAGATAGATAGTTAGATAGATAGATAGATAGATGGATGGATGGATGGATGGATGGATAGATAGATAGATAGATAGTTAGATAGATAGATAGATAGATGGATGGATGGATGGATGGATGGATAGATAGACGGATAGATGGACGGATAGATAGATAGACAGACAGACAGACAGACAGACAGACAGACAGATAGATATTTATATTTATTTATTTAAATACATTTTATTTATATTTTATTTATTAGGGTTAGGGTTAGGTTAGGGTTGTCGTTCATTTCCATTAACACTATTAAAACACTGATTTGTGACAGACGAGCCGTACATTCAACTCTCCCCGAAGCTCTCGTCTAAACTCACTCACCGTGGTCTGTCCATCGAGGTTAACGAAGGCGAAGATGTGGATCTCAGGGTTTTGATCGAAGCGTATCCAACGCTGATCTCACACCAGTGGGTGACTCCAACATCCCACAATGCCTCACTCCCAGAGAACAGGTTTTACAACTATAACGACAGGTCAGTCTAAAACTCGCGCACCAGATTGACATATTCGTGAGCCGAATGTGATTGCTTTTTACAGGATATGTTGAGGTCACTGTGAGGGTTGTGAATCTATAGGTACGAGGCGCTGATGTTCCTCAAGAGACTGAACTTCCAGGAAACCGGCCGCTACACACTCCACGTCAAGAGCAGCATGAAAAATGCCTCCATTACTTTTGATATTAAAATGTACAGTAAGTACAGTTGCAAATTATTACAAAAATGATATTTTTATATTTTAATTCCATTTATTTAGTACATTTTTATATTTATTTATATATTATATTTGTATTTATTTTTTAATTTTAATAAATAATGATTTATGTATTGAATTTATTTATATTTATATATATATATATATATTTTTTTTTATTACATGTTCCAGATGAAATATGAAGTTAAGCTTTACCAACAGCACACTCAGGCACTTCCGTTGTAAAAAGCAGGTTAAATTAACCCTTAAAATCATTCATTTTACATCAAATTTACATTAAATATTATTTAATGGACTTGAGATCACATGAACTAACAATCAACAGTTGTATTTTTAAGTGGAATGATATTTATCATTTTTAATTGTACGTATTTTTACATGTTATCAGTATGTTTGTTTATTTTATATTGTTTTATATTACGTATGTTCCAGATGAATGTAAAGAAAAGTTAAGTCAAATTAATCTTAACATTAAAATCAAAAGTTGTATCGGTTAATATTGTTCAATGAACCTGAGATCAATGTATTCAATCAATGTATTGCTAATTTTTTATGTTAATTAAGGCCATAACTAATAAGACCTTTTTGTAAAGTGTTACCAGTTATTCCTTAATAAATCTAAATCATCTTTTTTAACCTTGTTCTTCTGTCCATACATTTAAAACACAATAAACATGGAAAATGATGTTCATAATAGTATATTTTATATAACTTTGCACAGACAATGTTAACACACGTTTGTGTCTGTATTTTCAGTTCCTTGTATATTTGGGCCTGTTTGCTTCCATTGCAAGTTCATTACTCCAACTGCAACACAAAAAAAATGAGAGGAAATCAATGCTGCTGATAGAGCTAAACTTTCTGAACCCAGAACCTGTAAAGAAATCAAGTAACATTTCCTTCTGAAACATTAAAGCTGATTCTGTTTCACAGCGAAACCCGTAGCGACGGTGAGATGGGAGAACGTCACCACTCTGTCATGCAGGTCCTATGGATATCCAGCTCCCAGCATCCTTTGGTACCAGTGCACAGGAATCAGAACCACGTACGTCATTATATCTGACACTGACAGCCTGTTATGAGCTCAAAACCAACATGACTTTAAATTTTAACCATTTTACTTTTGAAATGCACATTTTTGCTTCTATTTGATTCTATGATTTATCAGTGCACATTATTCTAGCCATCATACAGAGGCACTTTTCACCATCCGGTCAATTCCTCAGGTCATTCCCTACAGCCTTTTCAGTGAAAAACTCTTCTGTAATCAGATGCATCTTTCTTTCCTCTTTAAAGAACCTTTAACCTTTTTTACCCTATTTTAAATAATGAATCATTCAGACTCATTATTATTGGGAAGATTAGACTTTTTAACCAGACAATTTTTTTTAAATGTACTAATCACCTCAAAGACACAGATGCTATGCAACACTTAACTTGTAACCAGGAAAATAAAAGTTCTCGTGATTTAAAATCAGTAAATTACACAAAATAAGTAAATGAATGAAAACAATCAAATGTAACATCACAGGCAACTCAAACAGCAGCCAATATTGTCTAATTTGATGATGCAGAGATAAATAAAAATTTAGAAAAACTCATATTTTTCCAATTATATTTATGTATCAGCTTATCAAAATCAAAGTTTTGGCGTTAATAACAAAAATAAGTATTTCAAATGTATCATTTAAATGATTTAAACATTTTATCATCTGCAAATATTTATTATAATCTGAAAATGAGTCAAAAATAATTTCAAATGCTCCATTTAATGTACTTTACACTTTATAAAATCAGCTTTCACAAAATCTATCGTTTACTTTTCCTGTTTGGATGCAGGAAAGACGATTTTAATAAATATTTTATACGAAAAATATTCAAAATATTCAATATTTACATAAGTACCATAAGACAGATGCAGCAGAAAAGATCTGACTCATGTTTGCATTTTCTTCTGTCTGGGAGATTAGGCATAAAATCATGTCATACATCTGGAAACGAGCTGAGAATTGAACATTTTTTGAACAGACGCCGTTTTGTTTTCAAGTATTGGATTTGTTTGGCAGATATAATGCAGAACAGTGTAATTAGTGCGGATTCTAGATTGTCTAAAATGACTCTTTCAGCAGGAGCAGCTTTGATTATTGTCGTATTGAAGTTGTATTTGATTATTGTTGTATTTTATGTGTTCACCAGCTGCCCAGAAAACTCCACGGGTCTTCAGCCCGTCCAGACGCAGACGCTGGCATTTCATAAGGATCCGTACGGGTCGGTGGGTGTGGAGAGCGTCCTGACCGTGGGACCGTCCAACCAGAGGATGACCGTGGTGTGTGTGGCCTTCAATCTGGTGGGACAAGGCAGCGACACCTTCGCCATGGACGTCTCCGGTAAACAAATGCTTTAGACGGTTCTTTGAAAGAACACAAGCTGATCTCCCTGGTGTATTGATCATGTGAGTGTGTTTTTGTCTCAGATCAGCTCTTCACCAGCACTATGTGTGGATCTATAGTCGCGATGGTGGTTCTAGCGCTGCTGCTCATCTTCATGATCTACAAGTACAAACAGGTGAGATGATCACAGCTGCTTCCAAACTCAAATCTGCTTGATCGGCCAAAACGTATTCAAATGAATCCACACTTCTTGTTTTTCACACCAGCTACATGTTACAATTCAGTTTAATCATTTAAATCAGGGGTGTCCAACCCCGTTCCTGGCGATCTACCTTCTTGCAGAGTTCAGCTCCAACCCTGATCAAATCTCATCTACAGATCTTCCTAAGTCAAATTTATATGTATATCACAATTCACATTGTTTCAAAGCAGCTTTACAGAAAACAGCTTCTGTGTTTTTTTTTAAATATTCATAGGGTTTTAATTTTTGAGTGGAGTCCTTTGTGAACAGTAAATGAAATTAAACCATCCCTGTTGACTCTATCGACACACACGTCCATAAACTCATGAACATCACGTTCTTTTAAATATTTCAAACCTGTTGATTGCACACAGTGAATTACTCCGCAGTATTGTGTTGATATGTGTGTAAAACCTTTCAACAGCAGACTGAACTCTAGTTTGTGTCTTGCGGTAGAAACCCAGATACGAGATCCGCTGGAAAATCATTGAAGCCACAAATGGAAACAACTACACCTTCATTGACCCGACACAACTACCATACAATGAGAAATGGGAGTTTCCTCGAGACAAACTAAAGCTCGGTTTGTGTAATACAAGATTATGCACTTCAGGAATTTCATAAAAGTCTGTGTATTTGGAATGCAGTCACTGATGGAGTGATCGTGGTGGTTGTATGTGCAGGAAAGACTCTGGGAGCAGGAGCCTTTGGGAAGGTGGTGGAGGCCACAGCTTACGGCCTGGGCAAAGAGGACAATGCCACACGTGTAGCTGTCAAAATGCTGAAAGGTCAGAATGCATGACAATTACAAAGAGTACTATAGTATTACCAAGTTTTTTTTGGTTTGTTGGTTTGTTTTTAATAGATATGTACTATGGTAATACTATGGTAATGGAATACTGTGGAACACCGTTCATTTCACATTTTTCGCACCTATTTTATTTATATTCAGCTAAAACCATGTTTTAAGAACATTTTGCTAACATTCACATTAAGTTCTGTCATGACAACTCTCGGAGGGATTGGCATGGTAATGTACATGACAATGTTAATGTATTTGGTCTTGGCGGAATAGATCTGCTGCTGCTGCTGCAGCAGAGCAAGTACCGAGACTTGCTACTGCCAATACATCCACAACATGCTGCTGTGAGCATGTAAGAAATATTGCTGCTGCAAATATAACATACATGAAATAACCATGTGAACCGCATCGGACTGCGCCATCTAGAGTTTCATGCCAGAACTCTGTATTTATGAAAATGTCAATAATGTCTTAAGATTCACAACCTAATTTTTTTTTTTACTTAACATTTCTTTTAGGTTATGTGAATGTTAACGGAACATTCTATTTTATTATTTTAAAAATATTATTTCAGAATGTTTTTGGAACGTTCAAAATGTTCCGTTTTTTAATTAAGAATGTTTTTCTTAGTTATGTGAACGTTAGAGAAACATTCCATTCTATCATTTTAAAACGTTAAGAGAATGTTACATTTGAAAATTTCAAATCATTTAAAACACCCATTTTTTCTATTTTAAGAAGGTTTCCTCTAAACATTATGAGAACATCTCAAATATCAAAAATGTTCCATAAACATTATTTCAAGAATATTTTGTTCTAACATTTACACAACCTTGAAAAATGTTTCCTGTTAGCTGGGATAGCAATTTATACGATACAGATAGTGTCAGCTTCCAAGAAATAAACAGGAAAATAACAGCTTGCAAAATTCATCAGTTATGAGACCAATTTAATTTCAGCTGTACAATAGTGTCATTATTCAGATCAGTCCAGTAAATAGAGATAACATCTTCATATAATCGGCATCAGAAACTGAAAATGTCACTTTGGTCTTTTGATCTTTCTCTGTCAAAAATACTTTACAAAGCCAGTAAGTGAGTGAATTGTGTTGTGTTGCATGCTGGGAGCAGCCAGCGCTCATCCAGACGAGCGAGAGGCTCTGATGTCCGAGCTGAAGATCCTCAGTCATCTCGGGCAACACAAGAACATCGTGAACCTGCTGGGCGCCTGTACACACGGCGGTAAGACCATCCAATTGTTTTATTCCATCCTCCAGCTCAGACTGGTTTTAATAGATGCTTTTTAGATCTAAGCCAGTTTCTACCAGCTAGAAACCATGTAAAAGCATCAGAAACTGGTTGAATGGCTGGATTGTCCTGCAAGAGTTGCTCAATTTTGGTCATTTTTCTGGCTCGTTTCCAGGTCCTGTGCTGGTCATCACGGAATATTGTTGTCATGGTGATCTTCTGAACTTCCTGCGTAGCAAAGCTGAGAACTTCTTGAACTTCGTCATGATGATTCCGAATCCGGCGATGGATTATAAGAACGTCAACACTGAACGAATGTTTCTCAGAAGGTCGGTTTAACAAACATTTTAAAAAACATATGCTGTAAACACAAAACTTAGAATATTTCAGCAGATTAAAAGAAAAACATGTTTTGTAAAACCCCCAAAAATTATTTGTTTAGACTCACGAGTCTTTGCCATTTAAGGTCGGGTCATATTCACAGAAATTTGGTGAAACTTTGTGGATGTCCAGTGATTGTCCAAAATGTCCATTTTCCATTGTCATGACTGTAAAAAGCTCTGCTTTCACAAAGAAGTCACTCCATCAATGCAACACATTTGCTAATTCTGAGTGACAAACTTCAACCTGTTGCTAAATCAGTGTGGAGAAATCTTTCACCCTCATGAGAAATTCCTGATCACATGGATTCATGTGATTCACACTGGATTTTGCCAGCAAAAATTCGCAAAAAAGTGGGAAATGTGACCACGAATTTTGAGTTTATACTTAACTGAAAACTAACAAAATTAGAAAAGTGTTTGATTGTGTTTAATTGAAAGTGCATGTTTTTTTATTATTATTATTTGTTTGTTGTGATTGTTTTACAGTGACAGTGGGATTTCCAGTACTTGCTCTGATAATTATCTGGCCATGAGACCAGCCTCATCCAGACCCACAAACTCTGCTCAGAGTGAGTCACAATCTACTTCCCTCAGACACACGTCATCATAAAACCACACGCCACAAAATGCTACAAATCTGCAATATATGAATATCATATTTTGCTCAGAAACATGTTACGTTACAGAAGCGAAAAGGGTTGAGAAGCGGGGTTATTACAGTTAACTAAAACTAAAAACAATTTTAAAAAATGTTACTAAAGACAAAATAAACTATAAAATTACACAATATAATTTTTTTTTACTTATTTTATTTCAGCTAGTTCACAAGGCCAACTTGATTTACTAAAATTATTACAGCATTTTAGTAATAACTAAAAAAAATAAAAATAAAGATTAAAAGAATGATGTCATAGGACTGTGAGATTTAAATCTGAATATTTTGTGAATAAAGTGAAAATATTTTTATTTAATCTTGTATAAGAGTTAATTCTCATATTGCTAGACTTTATTTGCATAATTATGACTATTATTAAATATTAATACTGTAATTAAACAATGCTATGACTTTATTCTCTTAATTTTGACTTTATTCCCAAAATATATAAAGTTTAATCACGTAGGCCTATAGTAAGACAGACTTTATTTCTCGTATTACTTTGACTTTATTCTCAAAATAATGCGTACGTGCACCCTTTTAATGAGTTTTTGACAATATTGCGATTAAACTTTACCTCATGTAAACGCACTACTTCAATCTAAATAATGAGATTAAGCTCATAATTGCAGCAAGCATATTCATATTAACATAGGTGGTGTACGCCGAATTTAATTGAAATATACAGGCATGTAAAAACGCCTTTTGTTTTGTTCTCTCTCCGCGTTCGTCACTAATCACACTACGCTGACGTCCTACGTCATCCACCGGAACGGCTTCTATGCGTACAACACATACTGGAAGTGAGAGAAAAGTGTATATTATGTTTGAAATATGGATATTTTTCTTATAAAAACGCATGGATTCGCTACAGGAGGCCTTTATTCACCACCCGGAGCCGTGTGAGACACATTTTATTACGGATGCGTGTGCTTTTTTTAACGTGTTTTGGGCTGTTAATGAGAAACACCCACCCACTACAATGATAGAGCTTAGAAGTGCCAGGACAATTTTAAAGGGGTCATATGATGTTGCTAAAAAGAACATTATTTTGTGTATTTGGTGTAATGAAATGTGTTTATGCGGTTTAAGGTTAAAAAAACACATTATTTTCCACATACTGTACATTGTTGTTTCTCCTCTATGCCCCGCCTTTCTGAAACGCGTCTATTTTTACAAAGCTCATCGGTCTGAAAAGCAAGGTGGGCTGTGATTGGCCAGCTATCCAGTGCGTTACTAAAGCTAAAACTGAAGCAAAAAACAACCTAATAAAAATGTCACAACAAAAAACTAAAAAATAACTCATTCAAAATAAAAATAAAAAGCTAAATTAGTATCTCAGTGGTGCTAAAATAACAGAACGTTAAGAGACCACCATAAAAGCTGTTCTTCCTCTTGTGCTGCAGGTTCTTCTTTGGACTGTGAGCAGGCTGAGGATTCGTGGCCGCTGGACATGGACGACTTACTCAGATTCTCCTATCAGGTGGCGCAGGGACTCGACTTCCTCACTGCTAAAAATGTGAGTCCCTAAAATAAGCAGCCTTCACCAAACACAATGAGATCTGTGTGAGCTCTGGAGGAAGTTACATTCACAAACAATAAATCAACTTAATTTAACCGAGAACTGATCAAAAGTGAATTGGTGTCATTTTTCTCTGCAGTGCATCCACAGAGACGTGGCGGCCAGAAACGTCCTCCTCACCAACAGCCGAGTGGCCAAGATCTGTGACTTCGGTCTGGCGCGAGACATCATGAACGACTCCAACTATGTAGTCAAAGGAAACGTGAGCGAACAAACGTCACAAACACTCCACTGAGATTCCAGCTGACAAAAACACGTTTGGCTAATGTTCCCATTACGCATTACATTCTCTGAATGTTCAAAACATCCAGTTTAATGTTTTTAAAAAGATTTTCTTGGTTATTCGATGAGGAAAAATTCAGTTTTATTGCTTGGTAAGCATTATGGGAACGTTAGTTTGAATGTTCTCTGAATGTTCTGACACAAGTAGTTACATTTCAGAAATTTTTTTCCAAAAATTATGTAAAAACATTTTTGTGCTAATATTTTCGGAACATTATAAAAATTTAGAAATTCTATTAACGTTACTGGAAGAGAATTTGTTTAATTATGAGAAATATATACAGTATGTGTGTGTGTGTGTGTGTGTGTGTGTGTAGGCACGTCTTCCAGTGAAGTGGATGGCTCCAGAGAGTATCTTCGACTGTGTTTATACGGTTCAGAGTGACGTCTGGTCTTACGGGATCCTGCTGTGGGAGATTTTCTCATTGGGTGAGACTGAAACCCTTATATTACGTTGCGGGTCCATTTGACCTGCATCGGTTTTTAAGTTGTTGGAAATACTGGTTAAACTATGATTTTTTTTCGTGATGTTTTGGGATTTTTTTTTCATTTGGAGTCATGAACATGCATGCAGTTTTGACACTTGTGCTTACAAGATTTCTATTATGATGTGATGTTCTTGAGCAGTTTGACCCATTCATTTTATGGCTAAAGGCAGCTGGACAGAAAATAAAATGTCATTCATGTTTATGCATATTCTTTTATTCAAAGACATTTACACGGCATTGATGGTGTACATTTTTATTAGTTAATGCGCATTCATTTTGCTGGGAATCGAACCCATGATCTTGGTGTTGCAAGCGTTATACGCTTCTACTGTTTAAGCTTTGGAAAAGCACACAGAAAAAGTGATAATCCACACACTTTTTCTGTTTAAAATATATATTTTTAAAATACTTATAATACTGTTAATAATAAATACAATATTTAAAAAATAGTTGTTAAATAACATTTTAGAAATCAAATGTTTCTTTTTTTGGAATGTGTGAGAAGTATTAATGTAAAACATTTTTTAAATTAATTTAGTTTTTATTTTTTTATTTTTTTAATTACATGGAATCCAACTGGGGTTAATTTGACTCACAACATCACAATCGTACCCAGATTTTTTACATAAAAAAGTAATAAAAAAATACACAAACACACTTCTGACAATGGTTTGAAATGTGGTTTCTCTGCTGAGCGCAAAACCTTTTTTCATTTAAATATGAAATCATTTCCAGTCTCCCTGAACCCTTGGTTCTGGTTTGAAGTCTCTGTAACAAATGCATGATCGGAGTAAATGTGTGTGTCTGCAGGTAAAAGCCCGTATCCCAACATACTGGTGGACTCCAAGTTTTATAAAATGATCAAATGTGGCTATCAGATGTCCAGACCTGACTTTGCACCTCCAGAGATGTGAGTGAGACAAACAGTATCACACAAACATTATCAATCTTTCACAATTCAGAGTTATAGTGAAGTCAACAAAACTGTGTAAAATAACACAAATGCAAGCGTAGAACAGACGTCATGATCTCAACCATCTTCATTCTCTTCATCATACACTACAGTGAAGAGCTTGCTTTACTGCAGTAGTGTTATTTTAGTATCACTGAGATTCTATTATAGATCGTATTCATATTTTACATTTATATTTTCTGTTTTCACCTTAATTTTAGTTAAACATTGAGTCATTTTGTTTTTTCATACGTGTATAGTTTTTAGAAATGTTTGTTTTAATTTTAGTATTTTTTTGTCAATTTTATCAATTTTTTTATTTTTTATATTTCTATATAGTTTTTTATTAATTATTTCAGTTTTAGTATTTTGTTGTGCTTGTCATTTTTATCTTTTTTTAACGTCTATATGGCATTTTATAAATTTTTATTCCAATTTTAGTTTTAGTCATTTTGATTTCTGTTGTAATTTTGATCATTTTTTTAATGGCTATGTAGTTTTATTCATTTTTATTTCCGTTTTAGTTTGATTTATTTTAGTATAACAGTTAAACTAAATGAAAATAAGAAATGTTACCTTGGCAACTAGATGTAAAATAAGCTTAAGATTTTTATTTGATTTCAAATTGTTTTTATTTATTTATTATTATTATTATTATTATTATTTGTAAAGGCATTCATAACCAGAATTTTCTCCATTGGCAAAGGCATTCATATTAGTCTCTAAAATTAAATTCAAGCATTTACGCAGGAACTTTTAGATGAAAAGTTTTTAAATATCAGTAGTCTAGTTTGTCCAAATCTTTGATCATGTGTGTGTAGTGTCTAGTTTTATTCTCATCACATCATGACACATATGAATCTTTCTAGAGACTCACAGAAATAGAAAAATAAAACCCATGAAAAACAGCATGAGATAATGAGTTCTCAACAGTGGCTGATGTTGACTGATTTTCCATGCACAGCTCTGATTCCGATCCAGTCGTTCTGCTGCTTTTTTGTTAAACACATGATCTGACGGCAAGGCCTTGATTTTCCACACATTTCATGCTCGTCCTCTCAGCTTCATCCTCACGTCTCTCTCTGCAGCGACTTTACTGAACTTCAGTATCTCTGCATGAGGGTAACAGAGTAAAGATTCATAAACCATCACTATTTTATCCCAGTCGTTCCACTGTTGGTTTAAAAATACTGACTTTTATTTTAAAAAATCCAAGCAGTGTTTTTCATTGAGCATCGTAATTTGGTGCTTCAGTGCTTTAAAACAACTATTTCAACTATAAAGAGTGGATCTGAAACATGGTGATAACAGTATTTTAATGATTTTGTTACAAAACTAGAAGAGTGTGTTAATTGCTTCAGTTTACGCTGCAGGAAAGTGACCAATGTGACCAAAAAACAGCAATCGAGTGTTTAGTCACGCTACGCTCAACTCTCTACAAAAACCCCTGTTATGAGAAACAGGCCTCATTTCACCTCTGAATACAAAGAAAAAAATCTGAAATTATATATATATATATTTTTGTGTTTGCCTAACGCTTAATGCAGCAACTAAAAATAGAGGCTTCATTTTCCATATACAATATATTCCTATTTCTATCAATATATATCCTATTTGGTTTTTGCGGTGAAAGTGATAGTAAAGCACATGATGCTGTGTTCAGGTACACCATCATGAAGATGTGCTGGAACCTGGAAGCCGCTGAGAGACCAACATTCAGTAAGATCAGTCAGCTGATCGAGAGGATGCTGGGAGACACAGAAGATCAACAGGTACATCACTCTGATAGATAGATATCATCTGTCTATCAGTATCCACCTTATGTTTCACTGTGGAAGTAAGATATTTCCAGTTACATGCAAGACTTCTGATTCATCAGCCGCTGTAGGTAGATAACTAGAAGAATAACAAAGTGCAGTAAACTATTTGTGCTACAAACCATTATGTTTGTAATTACATTTTTTTTGTTGTTGTTATTAAACAATATGATAAATCAAAGCAGCATAACCGACCGATTTTATACAGCTAAAATAACTGGAAGTGAATGACACTGGAAGCCACACACATCCAAGATACAAATGGCCACGCTGCTCGTATGAAATAAATATATATAAAAAAAAATTTTTTTTTTTTAAATAACGTGGATACACCATAATCAGTGAACCAGTACGCCATTATTTTGCATTCTACTTTTGTCTAATTTAGCATTTTTAATTTTGTATTCTGCATTTTAATTTTGCTTTTTTTTTTGCATTTTATTTAGCGATTTGCATTCTAATTTCACATTTTAATTTTGTATTTTGCTTTTTAATTTAACATTTTAATTTTGCATTCTAATTTTGTATTTTGAATTTTTCATTTTGCATGCTGCATTTTAATTTTGCATTCTAATTTTGTATTTTGCATGCTGCATTTTAATTTAGCATTCTAATTTTGTATTTTGCATTTTAATTTAGCATTCTAATTTGCATTTTAATTTTGCATTCTAATTTTGTATTTTGCATGCTGCATTTTAATTTAGCATTCTAATTTTGTATTTTGCATTTTAATTTAGCATTCTAATTTGCATTTTAATTTTGCATTCTAATTTTGTATTTTGCATGCTGCATTTTAATTTAGCATTCTAATTTTGTATTTTGCATTTTAATTTAGCATTCTAATTTGCATTTTAATTTTGCATTCTAATTTTGTATTTTGCATGCTGCATTTTAATTTTGCATTCTAATTTTGCATTTTAATTTTGTACTTTGCATTTTAATTTTGCTTTCAAATTTTGTATTGTGCATTTTTAATTTTGCATTGTGCATTTTAATTTTGCTTTCTAATTTTTGTATTTTAATTTTACATTTTGCATTATGTATTTCACATTTTTATCTAATTTTCTGTAAAAATGCCTTTGCAGGCAACATTTTGCATTCTGGTCAGATGATTAGATGAGATGTTAAAAATTGAGATTGATATAACTTTAAGTGCATTGCATTGTGGGATACGTTATCTCACACAGTGTGCATGCTGTACAATTTGAAAAATATAGTTGATCATCCATATATTCCAGAAAAACCGTGTACAGACTGCAGGATTAGTTCAAGTGTGTGTGTGTGTTATTAATATGTTTTATTTTGAACACAGTCCAGAGTAATGAACGAGTCATATTCATGAATTATTTCCACAGGAGACACAGTACAAAAATGTCCAGTCCAATGCACATGATGACCAACAACTAGAGTCATGTGACCCTGTGAAGCATGAAGAGGAGTCATTTGAGACATCATGTGACCAGGAAGAAGAGGATCAGCCGCTCATGAAACCCAACAACTACCAGTTCTTCTGAGGGCTTCACTAACCATCTAACTAACTGAACATCAACAACAGTTTCACAATCCGTCCACAAACGCATGCATGTGAACAGAGATCTGACCTGTCATCAAACGCGCTCAGTGTGTGATTTTACATGCTCTGCTTTTGTGGTTCTGCTCGCTTGAAATCTCGTAAACAGTCTTGAACTCGTCTGCAGAGTTGAAGCGCGTTTAATCCAACCGGTTTCACTTCTCAGTAAAGTCCAAAACCTCCAAACCTCGGATTTGTTTGTCGTCCGATATGCCTTTTTGGTAAACGTGCGTCTTTATTTGTTGCGGGACTTCTCTGTTGCCAAGGTTGGAAAGCAGCTTGTTCAGCGTTTTAAATGCAGATGCTGCATGTTCCACTTCCACTTTATACTTGATCTGCGTGTCAGTCATTTTTCTTCCTTTAAAGTCACTGAAAATGACCACAGACACATAACTCTTTTTGTGCAGCTAAAATAACTAGAAGCGAATGACACCGGTAGCCTCGCCTAGTCAAGATACAAATGGCCACAATCTTATGTTAAAAATAAAGTGTATACACCATATACAGCCTACTTTTTTTTTCTTTTTTTATTGTCAGTGTAACAGTATGCTATAACAGTACATTTGGCAATTTCATTTTTTTTGCATTTCATTTTACAGTTTTTTTGCATTTTATTTTATTTTATTTTTTTTTTTTCAATTTTATTTTGCGTCTTATTTTTTTTAGCATTTTTAATTTCGCTTTCTAAGTTTGCATTTGATTTGATTTTTATTTATTTATTTTTTCCATTTTAGTATATTTAGCTAATTATTTTGAACTCAACGTCACGCATAACTCACCTGTAATCGTCATGCCAACACGGGTTGAATTTGACGCGGCTGAAGGTAATCAGTGCAGGTCAGAGGACAGATATGAAATCTTTCTGTCCGTTTGTCTCCTGCTCTAGTTCTTAGTCAATCTTTGTAGGCAAACACAGTATTTTATTGCTTCCCGCAGTGATTACAGTCATTTGGAGTGATAGTGTGAGGTCAGCGCAGGTTTGGAGGACAGATTCACGTCTCCAACGGGTGAAATATTGACATGCTGTTGGCGCAATAATGTTTCGTTGTCTTATTTCTTCAGATAACTGAGGGTCAAAGGTTAAATGCGTTCTCGTTTATCACTGAAGCCTTAGGTATAGTGAGGAAAACAATGGCTGACAGCGCAGAAACCATTTCAGGAAGAAAAACTAACCATTTGCTTTTCCTTTAATGTAAAATGAAAGGTAGACAGTTTCATTTCATTTTCATAGGCATATGTACACTTGATTATTTTGATGTGCAGGAAGTGTTTAGATAGCAGAAATCTTGTAAGCTGAATGTCACATTTCTTAACTGTTTAACTTAACTGTCAAATGAAGCATCAGAACTGCTGAGTAACTTTAGGTTGCTTAAAACGTGTGATTATTCAAGTAGTCAATGAAACAGTATATGCCATGCCTTAGAGCATTTAGCAATTTAATGTTTTCTGTAGTTTATTAACAGTTTGAAATGGGTAAATCTTTGTTTTTATACTCGGAACTGTTTGCTTTTGTCAAAGTTGATTTGAACTCTCAAATGAAGCATCAGACACACTGCCGTTGTAACTTTAGGTTGCTTAAAATGTGATTAACCTGATGCTTTCTTTCTCAAAGCACAAACTGCCATGTTTATATGTTTATACTATATCCTTATTTACAATTTTTCTTATGCAACAGTTTTATGGTTTAAAGTTCGATTATGTGAGATTTAATCTTTTCTCAGTGTTTATCAGTGTGTTAATAGTTCCCATGAGTCTTATCGTAATGAGTTTTGCACCTTTGTTATCTACACATCTGTATATTTTAGTTTTACTACAGAACTTGCTACTGAAAGCTACTAATAAACCACGGAAATGTCACATGATCTCGTTTTATCAGTGAAAATACAGTTTATTAGGGTTGTGAGGTTAATCCATGTCAAACACGAACTCATATTTGAGACTGAGCACATTATATGTTATGAAACGGATATCTCAGAATAAACACTTAAACGTCTTTCTATGCATGAAAAGCCATCAAAATATGAAATTAAAATAAATACTGTCGGTTTTCCACTTGTAGTGGGTTTCACGTTGCTGTGGGCAATAATATGCTTGTTATTTACCATCATAAACATGTCAGATTAAGATATAATGTCAGAGACACACAAGGTTAGTTATTTTTCAAGCAACATGAATCTGCAGGCATCATTTACTCACTCTAATGTCATTACAAACCTGTACAAAAGTAGATGTTCACCCCTGAGCACATTATGTGTTATGAAACGGATATCTCAGAATAAACACTTAAACGTCTTTCTATGCATGAAAAAGCCATCAAAATATTAAATTAAAATAAATACTGTCGGTTTTCCACTTGTAGTGGGTTTCACGTTTCTGTGGGCAATAATATGCTTGTTATTTACCATCATAAACATGTCAGATTAAGATATAATGTCAGAGACACACAAGGTTAGTTATTTTTCAAGCAACATGAATCTGCAGGCATCATTTACTCACTCTAATGTCATTACAAACCTGTACAAAAGTAGATGTTCACCCTGCTCTTTTCCATATAATGAAAGTGAATGGTGATTTAAATAGGTTTAGAGCTCCAAAAAGCACAACAAACTGTTTTAGAACAAAATGTAAGATTTATGTATTATATAAAATTTCCATGCATTTGGATTACACGGATTTAATATAAACTAATAATCTTTATCTGATGCATATTTGTCAGTCATACAGCAATGAAACCGGCCACTCAAAAAATCATGGCATGGTTTTCATTATTACCTATTTGTATCTATTTGATTTGATTTAAATAATCATATTTTGAAAATGCATTTATTCAAATTGCTAGGAATCAGCAACAATCTGTTTACCGTGAAAACGATTAAATTGCATTTATATGCATCGCATTCAGTTTATGTTAAAAATCGATGGCGATTTTATGTGCAATTCAAATACAGTCAGGTCCATATATATTTGGACACAGGCAAAATGTGTATTATTTTAGCTGCTGACCAAAACATATTCAAGTTACAGTTATATAATGGATATGGGCTTAAAGTGCACACTCTGAGCTTTAATTTGAGGATATTCTCATCAAAATTGGAGGAAAGGTTAAGGAATTACAGCTCTTTAATATGAACCTACCCCTTTTTCAAGGGACCATAAGTAATTGGACAGTCGACTGAAAAACTGTTTCATGGACAGTTGTGGGCTATTCCTTCATTATTTCCACATCAATTAAGCAGGTCAAAGGTCTGGAGTTGATTCTAAGTGTGCCATTTGCATTTGGAAGCTGTTGCTGTGAACCCACAACATGCAGTCATTCCTACGCATTTTATGTTATATTTTTGTTAAACCCCTTGAATTAAAGCTTAAAGTCTGCACTTTAATTTCATCTTAATTGTTTCATTTTAATTCTATTCTGGTGGCGTACAGAGCCGAAATTATGAAAATTGTGTCCAAATATATATATGGACCTGACTGTAAATCTTTTAAATAATTTTTTGTTTGTTTGTTTCATAACAGTAAATGTGTGCCATATTCCAGTACTTCTGAAATCATACAACACATGTGTTCATGGATTGAAAAAAGCTGCATAAAAATGCTTAAAAAATCATTTTGGGTGAATAAATGACGACAGTTTATTTTCCATGAATTATTCCCATCATCCAAAGTGCTTACAGGATCTGAAACAACCTCGTAGTTTCTGTTTGTCTCCACATCATCTCTAAAAAAAATATATATATATATTTTTTTTTTTTAAATAAAAAATAAAATATATTCGTTTTTCCTGAATGCAGAAGTCATGCCTGACTCTTAACCGGAAGGATGCTTTGCATTTCCGATCTCCAGTGTTTCTAGTCAAATTAGTGTATATTCCGAGTTGATAATCTAATGTTGAACCTATTAAAATGTTTTTTAAAAAGCATATGGCTCTATAGCGCCATCACTTTACAGTGTCGCAATGACTGTCGTTTGTCAGTGCCTCACTCCTCAAAGTTTAATGAGTGTGTAGCTGATACGAAGCTGCCGATGTTCGCTACATTAAAAACAGATGGGCACTATTTGAATGGGTTCCTATAGAGACGGGAACAGAAGAGCATCCAATCAGAAGTTAGAATTCGTAATGGCGGCGCTCATTGTTTACTCAGGAAAAAGGTCTATAAAACAAAAAATATATACATATAAATAAAAATATTAAACGGAATAAAAAGAAACAATAAAAATAAAATAACTGACAAAAATAAAAATATCAAATAAAAATAAACAAAAAAATGAAATAAAAATAACAAAAAGTAAATAAATAATAATATAAAAACAGGAAAAATGCAATTAAAATAATAAAAAATCAATACAAAATCTAATGAATTAAAAAAAAAATAATAATAAAAAAAAAAAAATATACAATTAAAATAATAAAAAATCAATACAAAATCTAATGAATAAAAAAAAAAAATAAAAAAAATAAATAAAAAAAATAATAATAAAAATATATATATATAGTCATGGTCAGAATTTTTGGCACCCTTGGCAGTGGTTGGATCTTGCATCAGGAGAAAAAAAAAATCTACATAAAAATGGGTCACTGAGCAA
Source organism: Sinocyclocheilus rhinocerous (assembly GCF_001515625.1). NCBI lineage: Eukaryota > Metazoa > Chordata > Actinopteri > Cypriniformes > Cyprinidae > Sinocyclocheilus > Sinocyclocheilus rhinocerous. The sequence goes on from NW_015641057.1 coordinate 1,466,587, forward strand.
AAATGGTACACTGGTTCTTCCAGTTCCCTGACCTGATCCCTATAGAAAATGAGCGTGGTGAACTGAAGAGAAGGAGCACCAACATGAAGCTGTGATTCTGAAGGATCTGGAGAGATGCTGGATGAAGGAATGGTCTCTGATCTCTTATCAGATGTTCTCCAAACTCATCAGTCATTACAGGAAAAAACTCAGGGCTGTTATCTTGGCAAAAAATACAGGATAAAAGGCTGCCAATAACTGTGACCAAAGTGTATTAGAGAAAAACATTTATTTCATAACAAGATTTTCCCTCTATTTTCAATTGTTTTACTTCAATGAAAGGTTAAATTTTTGTGAATTTTTGAATGAAAGATCAAATGGATAAACAATGCAGATTTATTTTCAAAGTTGAGTAAACCTGCTCATAATGGATCCCCGAGTCAGAAGAGCATCACCTCCACACCATAGACATAATATAAATACCTAGACGCCTCATTGGACTCTCGACCGCACGTCAACGTCGCCGCCATATTGGTGAAGGCAACTCTCATATCGGGACCAGCGAAAACATACCTGACTCGTCGGCAGCTTGGGCGTCTACAAACCGTCGCACAATAATAAAAACAGATCTCGGGGTATTATCTTTCACAAGTAAGACTGAACAGTCGTTTCTGTATTTTTTTTTTTTTGGTTGCATTGTTAATTCTAATGAAAATATATTAAAATAAGAGAAATATATATTCAAGTGAGGCACGAACAATCAGGCGTGATTTGTGGTGTTCGAGCGAGTCGTCATGATTCAGACCAGATGAGTCGAGCTCAGAATGAATCGTTTGTCATTTCTGCAGTATGGCGGAGGACACGGTGAGAGACAGTCTGTCTGTTTGTAATGAATTACCGTACAAATAAGAACAAAACCGGGTATGTCATGTATTTAAGCGCTGTGCTATCCATACGAACAGCTGTTTGTTAATTAGCGCTGTTGTTACGGTTTATTCGAGTTATGCAAAGTCACTGAGTGTTTCTGAACTCTTGGCATTTGAGAGGTCTCATAGAAAACAAAACATTAGACAAACGATCTCATTAACCAGACTGAACGTGCCTTGACATGGAGTTAAACAGATCTCTGTTGTTCATCTGTCTGTGTTGTCTAATTCAGGATCCGCTGACTCGACTGAAGGATCTGGCTGAGCTCAAAGACCAACTGGAGGAGATCCAGAGGAAGGTGGAGAATGAGGTTCAAGCTGGAGTTCCTCCGGTACAACAGAACCAGAACCACGACTGATCCGGATCGGTCCGGTCCCAACTATTACTAAAGAACACACACATAAAGTGTGGTGCTATACTGATCATTAGTTTTGTTTTGTAATAAGATAGTCCCCTTGTGAGGGACCCCATTGATAAATATAAAGTTAGCTGTATATGTTTATGTATAAAATCTGTTTATACTGAGGGTAATATTATATTTATTATTATGACCAGTGTTATTTTAGTAATAAGATACTATTATAATTTTTATTAGTTTTTAATATGTTCAAATTACATTTTTAGTCTGTTTTTGGCATTTTTATTAGTTTTCTTTCCTTTACATCTATATAGTTTTATCAATATTTTTTAATTAGTTTGTATTTTCATCTATTTATTTATTTTTTTTGTTTTAATTGTAGTAAAAAAATTTTTTTAACTTTGTTGTGGGTTTTTGGCATTTTTATTTTATTTTTGTTTATAAAGGTATTATTTAATTTTGTTTATATATGTTTTATTAAATGTTTATTCCAGTTTCAGTTTTATTTATTAGTTTTCTGAATTAGTAGTTGTTATTTTAGTACATAAGTATGAAGTAAATGAAAAATGTTGCCTTGCCAAAAATAAATCATTTTTGATTTCAGTTAGTTTATTATAAGTAACAAATGTTTTTTCATGGTTTTAGTTAACTGTAATAATCCTAATTATGACAACAAAATTAAATAATTATAACAAAAGATGAACTTATTTTTCCCCACAAATATTTTATTTTAGAAAAATATTTAGATGAAAAAAATGAAGAAAATCTCAATTATATAAAATTGTTGCAGTTAATGCCATGATTTTTCTTTAGAAAGCAAAATGATTGTGATTATTGTTTTATTTTATGAATTATTGTGATTATATTTTTAATTATATAAAAAATATAATTTTGTGAATAAAAAATACATAATATCATGTGCATTTTGTAAAAAACTAATAAAAAATAAATTACCCAAATTGATCAAGGACCCTCTAACACCCCCTTGCCGTCCCCGGAGTGCCCAACATCGAGACAAGCCTACGAGACTTCCTGAACTTTCTGAAGAAAGGACCGAGTGATTAACAGTTCGCTAGCAACCCAGTTCAGACTGAAGAGGAAAACATGCACCATTGCTGCTTGCTTTTGTGTCATTCAGCGTCAAATCGGAGCTCCTTCCCTCCTGAACAAAACTGTTAAATTAGATAAAACTGTGGATTGAGGTCTATATGTGAGTGTGGATTTTGAACAGTTATGATAAAAAATGGGCATCATGTAGGGCTGCACAATTAATCCAAATCAAAATCACAATATAGCTTAGTTTGTTAATCCAATTGTAAAAGCTATCTAATTAAATAAATATATGCGATGCGTGTTTCATAGGGAAGCGTGGCACTGTGTTCAGTTACACGTCAGTTTAACACTTGAAAATGAAGAATTTAAGGCAAGACATAAATATTAGTATTGTAATTTTACAGTTAATGTTATATTTTGTTATTTTTTAATTTAGTTTTTTATATTACAGTGAAATTCTTGTTTAAGTATTAGTAATTAAAATAATTTCGTACAAATTGTCGTTTACAGCTGTACTGTAAAATTATTACACACTGTATTATAATATTTGTTTAATATTGCTAATATTATTTTGATATTTTTTCTTGAATTCTCATTTTTTATTTTACAGTGAAATTCTTGTTTATTTAAGGATTAGTAATTAAAATAATTTCGTACAAATTGTCATTTACAGCTGTTGTACTGCAACATATTATTATTTTGAAATATAATTTTTCTTGAATACTTGTTTTTTATTTTACAGTTAAATATTACAGTAGTAGTTTTTATTTTAATATTTTTATTTAGTAGTAATAACAATTTTGTAAAAAAAATAATAATTTCATAGCTGTACTGTAAAATTATTACACTGTATTATGATATTTGTTTAATATTACTAATATTTTAATATTTTATATTTTTTCTTGAATTCTCATTTTTTATTTTACAGTGAAATTACAATAGTAATATTTTTATTTCATTTTTTTTTTATTTAGTAGTATAGTAAAAATGTTGCTGCTATTATTTTATAATCATATGGATATATAATCACAAAATCTTTGGCCAAATTGTGCAGTCCTACAAACTAGCACAGCAAACCTCAAAAAAATAAAAATGAATCATTTCAATCAAAATTTTTATTAAAATTCTTATCAGATTTTTAGCCCCAAATCATGCGAAAGAAATTCCCCCAAATCGTGCAGCTCATGTATCATGCCCGTTTTGTTTAATACTGCACCGTTGAAGAATTGCATTTGTTTCAGTCTTTTGTGGAACGTCTTCCTGTACTTTCAGAAGCAGCTGTGGCTGACAGACGCTGAGCATGATTGTGATAGATAATGTTGGTTCGTCTGAAGCAGAACCTCCTCTCAGAAGACGCTGGCTTTGTCTCCTGCTTCTCCTGGTCCTTATTTACGGTTCCCACGCTCCTCTCATCTCCCTCACCATAGTTGACGGCCGCGTTCCCTTCAGCCCGTCGTCATGTGTGCTTCTGATCGAGTTCATCAAGCTCGTGCTTTCCTTCGCGGCTCTGGTGGCATCTGGAAATCTATCCGGCCTCAAAATATCAGCGTGGACGGTGGCGCCGTACGCTGTTCCTGCGCTTCTCTACGCTTTCAACAACAACCTAGTGGTGTTCATGCAAGCCTACATGGATCCCAGCTCCTTCCAAGTGCTCAGTAACCTAAAAATCGCGTCCACCGCGCTCCTCTACACGGCCTGCTTGGGAAAGCGGCTGCGACTGGGGCAGTGGCTCGCTCTGGGGATGCTCGTGGCTGCCGGTGTTTGTCACAACTACTCCGGTTTGGATTGGGAAGCGTCAGACGAATCCGCCGTCAGGCTCCGCATCACGTCCTGGGGTCTGCTGTTGGTGCTTGTCTACTGTTTCATCTCAGGTTTGGCCGCCGTTTACACCGAACGGGTGCTGAAAACCCAGCGTCTGCCTTTGAGTCTTCAGAACTTGTTCTTGTACGTCTTCGGCGTGGGAATCAATCTGGCGTCGCATCTCTCTGGCGGCGGGCAGCAGGGGTTTTTTGAGGGTTTCTCTGCCCTCGTTTGGCTCATTATCGCGGGACAGGCTGCTAACGGGCTCCTCATGTCTGTCATCATGAAACACGGAACGGGAATCACGCGGCTGTTCGTCATCTCCTCTTCTGTGCTGGTGAATGGAGTGTTGTCATGGGGGATTCTGGGAATACAGCTCACATCTTACTTCCTGTTTCCTGTGGTGCTGATTGGATGGGCCGTGTACCTGTATTACAGGTAGATCGGACGCCACTGAAGATGACTTTATTGCTTTTTTATTACTCTTTTTAAGTAGTGAAGCGCAGCGTTTCTCTAATAGTTTAGTGTCTGTCTCCTGTTGTTTATTTTCTCAACATGTGCCCTCAGATATCTCTGTCTTCTGCCTTTGTCCTCTTTCTAGAAGTGCGTCTTACCGTGAATGACCATCATCTCATCAAGACTGAATGTCTGCTGATTTATTTTTTTATTTTTTTTCATATGCAGTATTTTATTTTCAAAGTAAATGTTGAAATGAATGGTACAGCACACATATTTAAGGCATATTTATGCAAATTTTCATTTTCAATGGCAGGGTCAAGTGTTTTTAATAATGAGGTGTTTAGTATATATTATACAGAAAAATGCTTTTTGATCAGTGTTTTATTTATATGCTATTATTAATATTTTGAGTTTGTTTTATTTTTACATTTTCATTTTAGTTTAAGTTGTAGTCATTTTTTAACATGTTTTTGCCATTTTTATAATTTTGGATTTTTTGTTATTTCTATTTATTTTTATTTCTGTATTTGTAATTTTACTTCAGCGTAAACTATTTTATTTCAGTTGCAATATTTCTGGGGGTGGTTTTTCATCTAATATTTATATTTGATCTCGGGTTTATTTTAATGAACAAAATGATAAATCGATTTTTAATAGTTTTTAACAATAACAACATTGTCTCTGATGTGTTTTGTGACGATTGAGGTTAATCATACCTGCAAACATATGTTTAGATTAAAAATTCGGAAAAATCAAACCAATTCAAAAGGAAAACAACTTTTAATTCCCTACTGACAGATATTTGTTTTTGTTTTAAAAAAACTCACTTTATTTTGTTATATTCCTCAGAAAACAAGACATCATATGTGACCCTGGACCACAAAACCAGTCATAAGAGTAAATTTTTTTAAATTGAGATTTATACATCATCTGAATAGGACAATATTTGGCCGAGATACAACTATTTGAAAATCTGGAATCTGAGGGTGCAAAAATATCTAAATATTGAGAAAATCGTCTTTAAAGTTGTCCAAATTAAGTCCAGCAATGACTATTACTAATCAAAAATTAAGTTTTGATATATTTACGGTAGGAAAATTACTAAAAATCTTCATGGAACATGATCTTTACTTAATATCCTAATGATTTTTGGCATAAAAGAAAAATCGATCATTTTGACCCATGAAATGTATTGTTGGCTATTGCTACAAATATACCCCAGCGACTTGCAACCGGTTTTGTGCTCCAGGGTCACATATGTTAAATTTGCATCTCAAGTAAATGCATTGTGATTAAAGGGTTTGTACAATGCTGTTTCATGCATTCAGAGTTGTTTACACTGTTCTCATGCTAAGCATGGACAAAGTTTCAAAAAACAATTTGGACTTATGACAGAGTATTTCTGTCTAAAGAACCCAGCGTTATGTAAACAGTGGATAGTGTGTTTTTCCGGAGCAGCAAAGGAGTTTCACAAGTGTGTTTGTTGAGGAACGTTTTATAAACAAGGCCCAGTTCGACGCTGAAGATCCCGGTCATGATTCAGAACTGCAGACGCCAGACGGTAAGTGAAACGGCATTTTTAGTTCATTTTGAACAAATCTTTAAAGGGGTCATATGATGCTATTTTAAAGATCATTATTTTGTGTATTTGGTATAACAGAATATGTTGACATGCTTTAATGTTCAAAAAACATTATTTTTCAAATACTGTACATTATTGTAGGTCCTCTATGCCCCGCCTCTCTCAAACACCTTGTTTTCAACAAAGCCCCCTCCTTTGAGAAGGGTATAACTGCAGCCCGGAGATCTCCAAATGGGGACGGGAACTCCAAAACGGGGTGGGAGCTCCAAAATAGGGTGTGGCTTCCTCCCATTGACAGACGGGCACATGGCACGCATGCGCAATTTTCCCCCAATCCACTTCAGTGCAAACTCCGCCCCACAGCTGATTCTAAAGATTTTATTGGTTGTGTCAATTAAAGTGTTGATTTCCTACATTATGCTACAAAAAATGCTAACCCCTAAACCTACCCCACACCTGACCCTGACCTTAACCAGTTAAATTGACTGCACGGCGGGATTGGCGCTGAATAGCGCAGTAAAGAAAGTTGCAGTTCAGGAGATAAACAGTTAATAAGATTATCTTTTTAGTTACACCCAGCGTCACTACCCTGCGAATGTCGAGCCCCGGGATGCCCCCGCTGCTTAGAACAAAGCCATAGAGTAAAATCTTTCCCCTGCGCTGCGCTGGGACGGCTCGTGGGAGAGCTCGTGGGTGATTCCCGTTTATATCA
>NW_015641057.1:1473942-1477220 GCF_001515625.1 Sinocyclocheilus rhinocerous
GTTTGTAAGGAAGCTTGTAAATTAACTAATTTCTCTGTCCAATGCTGTCACGTCACGTGACAAAAGAACGAATGATTGGAAAGACTCGAGAGATGAACGAATCAATTCTGTTTCCGGCTCAGACTGCATTGGTTAAGTTTATGGGCTGTCACGTGATGAACGACTCAAACCCGAAGACTTGTCAGATAAGAGGTGAGGTGAGCTAATCATAGACTGAAGACCTAGGTAAACAATGAATTAATCTTTTCTGTTTCTTATTGCAGTTTTGTATTGTTTGTAGTGTGATCAACGTTTGCGTAAGTAGTAGACGTGTTAGGGAAGTAACACGTAACATTTTAATTATATTTTGCTAAAATGAACGAAATGACTCGAAAAAAGATTCATTCATTTTGCTGAACGAGACTCAAAGGTCCGAGTCGGTAAAATGATCCGAACTTCCCATCACTAAACGGCATCAAATGTCTGTTTTGTTTTGTTGGCGTTCGGCGCCCAAGTGCTCGTCACTCTTTAGCTCCGCCCACGGCGTGCCCCCAGGAGCTCAGCTTTTAATCGTAAAGCTGTATTTTCTTTTATAAATATGATCAAACTAAAGACTTTTTGGAGATATGAAGGATGCAGTACTACTCTATAGGTACTCAAGATTAACATGAGATTGGGTGAAACTGTGTGTTATGCCCCCTTTAAAAATGTTTAGATATTTGTATTGGGAAACAAAACAAACATATTGTGGAAGATAGTCGTTTTGCACTGCATGCAACATTTAATGTCATGACTTTATGAAAATAAGGCTTTCTGCTTTAATTTAAGACCTTTTTAGCCCTCAATTTATGAAAAGGTGAATCAAGACTTTTTAATTTCCCTTACACTGGAAGGTTTTCCTGCGTAGTTTCACTTTTTTACTGTTAGTGTGGACAGAAAAACTACTTGACGAATGCAATGCAATGGCAATACATTCCTGTTTGTTTTCACACATTCACCCTGGTAATCAAACGCCTGTCACCGATGCTCTCCATGGACATTAAGCTAAAAAGAACTCGATTTGATCTTTTCCAGTGACTTCTTTTCCCCGTGTTGGATCAGATGTGTCATGGAGCTGCTGGATTTCCTCCTGGAGCTGCAGGTTTTGTGAGGACAGATGAACCGCGTCCTGAATGGCGTCTAACAGCAGATTCCTGTACCTTCTCTCAGACATCTGCCTCTGTTCCTCCAGAACCTCACGAAATGCCCTGAACACCTACAAACACAACCAGCACAAAAACCACTAGATGACAGTATAATGATAAATTAAAGGAAATGCAGCTCCTGTACATAACTACATATAACTATATTTTTCATCAGGGGTTCTCAGCTCTGGCCCTTGAGGTCCACTTTCCTGGAGTTTAGCTCGAACTCGAATCAAACACACCTGAACAACCTAATCGAGGTCTTTAGGATTACTAGAAAGTTCTTTATATTACAATGAAGGCTTATATGAGGAACATTATGATTTCTTATTAATATGATGCATGAGGAACAGATTGAAACTGATGTCGGTTTTCAATTAGGAATGTTTACGTAATTGTCGTCAATCCGAATGAATCCAATCTGGTTTCAGATTATGAAAGTTTGTGAGCCCTAAACTTATTTGCAATCCTTTTCACGTCTTAGCATAAATATGTCGTCAAAGTTCAGAACTGGAAAAAGACACCGCTATAATGATTAGTTTAGTTTATTTATATAGCACATTTAACAACAGCCCACCAAAGTGCCTCACAGGCAGGTAAATTGTAAAAAAAATGTAAACATAAATTTTAGCAAATATTTCTTAAATATTCAGTCAAATTTTTATGAAATACATTTGTAGTTATTTATTTATTTAGATTTTATATATATATATATATATATATATATATTCAGTTTTCATTTTAATTTTAGTAATTGTGCATTATCATTTTTATTAGTTTTTTTAACGTTTTCATTTAGATTTATTTTTCAGTTTAATTTAATATTTTGTTAATATATCTGATAATTCTGTACACTTTGATATGCCTGTTTTTGTTTAGATGTTTTTTTTATTTATTCTCTTGAGTCCATATTTTTTCTGTTCTTGTATTTATTTTTATTTATATAGTTGTTTTAATTATATTTAATTGTTTTCCTTTTTTCATTCTCGCTTTCTAATTTAATGTTGTGTCCAAAACAAAGTCCTTGTTATAAAATAAAGGCTCTTTGTCAGCATCGATGGAAGAACCAACCATGGAATATTTCTATTGATCAAAAGGATCTTTATAGCTGAAAAAAGTTCTTCAGATTCATAAAATGTTCTTCACACTAAGAATTCTTTGAGGAACCAAAGATGGTTTTCTATGGCATCTCCCCTATGGAACCTTTATTTTTTTAGCTGACTAATTTGAATACCTTCTTGTTATATTTTTGCTTCTCCTAATTTCTCCTAAAAAACATCCTAAATGCTGACTCGGTGTTGTTCCTCAGTAGATGTTCACCTGCAGACTCTCTTCTCTGAGGGTGTTGATCTCCTGCTGGTGTTGTCTGCTCTGGGTCTCCAGGTCTGCATACGCCTGCTGGTTCTCCCTGCGCAGTGCCTCGATCTGAAGAACCAGGATGTGTCTCTCTCTGCGCAGGTACGACATCTCGCCCTCCACACCACCCATCTGCAGATGGGACAGAGTCAGTCACATGATCAGAACAGCCTGTTTGAACTCTACTTATTTAACTCAACCAGAACTCACCTGAACACCACAATAATAACTGTTACAGGTCTAAAACACTGACAACAGTTTATAAACTACATTTTATAAACGGATTGACCAATCAGAAGCCAGGACTGGAAATATCTGTTTTATTAAAAGGGTCATGAACTGAGAAATCAAAATTCCCTTGATTTTTTGACATATACTGTAAGTGCTCATTGTTTCAGAACTCAAAACTTTCTCGTTAGTCTAAAAACAGCTTATATTGAAGCCAGTCTGCCAAAACAACAGCTTGTGGAATCAGTGTGCCACTCTATGATGCAATAGTGTGGATAAACACCGCCTCCGCAGAAGAAGATCAACGCCTGCTTCTACATCACTGCCTGTTTAGCCCCGCCCACCAATTCTACATCACTGTTTGTTTATTTAAAGAGCGGCAAACCCAGGTCTACACAGAAACCAAACAATAAACTTTATTTGATGAACTTTATTTTTAATGAAGTTTCAGACTGCATCAGTAAGAACTTGGTCCTTTGTTCACTGTTATTACAGATCATTTGATATTTACTGTATTCAAGTGTTTTTAAC
>NW_015641057.1:1477340-1479840 GCF_001515625.1 Sinocyclocheilus rhinocerous
ATCACTGCCTGTTTAGCCCCGCCCACCGATTCTATATCACTGCCTGTTTAGCCCCGCCCACCGATTCGCACATGTAGTGAATGACATGAATGGCAAATGACAAGAGTGGCAAACGCATGTCTACACTGAAACCAAACGATAAACTGATGAACTTAATTAGAACTTAGTTTTTTGTTCACTTCATTTTACCGTGGATTCGTTTACAAACAAGGCACGAGATTTTCAGAAAGATTAAAACTAAAAGAGATGCTGTGTCGACTATATTGGATCAGACAGTAATGTCGCAACACAAGTGTGAGTAACTGCTTTTATTACGTTATCACTATTGCTTTGTCTCTTCTTACAGATCATTTGATATGTACTGAGTATTTATGAGTTTTTAACATAAATCACAGCAGCGTCCATCTGTGTAGGATGATGTAGGCTGTCAAATATACACCACTATTAGCCAATCATAGACGTCGTTTACTTCCGAGTGTAGGCCACGCCTATTCAAACAGAGTGTTATGATGAGGGGGGTTAAAAACCCTAAATTACTAAAAAAGCCTATTACTTCTAAATTATGATGTTTTTTTAATGTAAATTATAAGTGGACCTCAGAGAATAGTACAAAATAAAAAACAAAGGCAGTTCATGACCCCTTTGAAAACACAATAAGCTTAAGGCACACATATTTATATCTGTTGATTTCTGTTATTTCTCATGTGTCTGCCGCTCTCACCTGCTCCTCCTGTAATTCTCTCTCCATCTTCATCAGTTCGTTCTCGATCAGTCTCTCGTGAGTCTCTCTCAGAGTCATTCTGCGCTCCAGGAGTTTCTCATGATCCGCCTGAGAGACAAACACATCTTATTGCTTATTTATGAGGTCAATAATATATTGCGTGCCCATTGATACAGTTCCCAACAGGTGCATGAATTTTATAACAACTGCTTTTCCAACATTGGAAAAGTTGCCAGCTGGTCCACTCACAGCAGTCTGTACAAAAAGTAGTCTTCTAGATAAAAATAATGTGAATAAACGTCAATAAAATTTTAAATATATTTTAAATGGTTTCAGGAGAACACCAAGACCACTTATAAGGGCGTGTCTATTCGCACTGAATGTATCTGATTGGTCGAATAGTGCACTGTCTCATGAAATGAATACCTTGTTCAATGCATGGATCGTAGAGCGCAAACTGTTTTAGGAAGACCCTTAGTGTTGTATAATACCAGCACTGGGCTGTTTATGTTGGTGAAGGTTATGTGATTCACCTGGCACCACCCTGTGAGTATTTTACATATCTATTGAACTTAACTTGCACTGAATCTAAACCATTCCATTTAAGTCTCATGGTTGCTCTTACTTTCTATTTCTTTCTACAGCTGAACATGCACTTGCTGGGGCCAACAGTAAGATGTCAGTACTACACGAGAGAGCCACAGTGAAGAAAGGTAAACTTTATGTAGTAGTCGGCAATAATGATTATCATATCAACAACATTCTGGATGATAAATGTGAGCCACGTCCCATTCAAGAGATTGTACAGGATGCACACAGTCTTTTGGGAAAATAACTTCCATATAGTGTGCTTACAAGGCACACTAACGGAGCTGAGATATGGAAAACCACAGTCCTGTCAGGTACAGTTGAGATAATTCAATATGCCAGTATGCCAACAATACTGTAACTGAATTATCATACTCATAAATGTTTCAAAAATGCAAATCGCTGGATTACAGGGAATTTCGAGGGGAGATGGCGTTCCACTTTCAGATAGTTAGATTTTTTTGGAAATGAAAGGGATTTCTATAACAATGCCAATTAGAGAGCTCTCTAATTCAGTTCTTACTAGTAAAAATGCAATTACAGAGCTCTCAATTAAATTCTTACTAGTAAGAAATCCATTTACCGAGATCTACAATTCTATTCTTGCTAATAAGAACTTGTTTTATCTTTACAAAATAAAAGCCCCATAAGCATGAACTCATAGCATTCTCATTGTGTCAGAATGACCATAAGAGTGAGATGACAGCTTGGGAAGGTTTTGTTATTGAAAAATAGTATTTAATCACTACATCATCCAGGTGGATGCTGCACACTGGTGGATGAGGAGATTCCGCCTCACAATGTAAAGCGCTTTGAGTGCTTAGAAAACCGCTATATAAATGTAATGTTATTATTGTGTGTTTTTATTTTTTATAATTTATTGTTTGTTATTATTTTATTATTATTTATTTATTTATGTCAGACCCATAGGTCCATATCACAAAAATAAAAATAAAGAGTATAGTCTTTAAAATTCATTAAAAAAATAATAATAATAAAAAAATAATAATAATAATAATAAGATGTCTTGGTCAACATGTCTGTTAATGATTTTATCAGAGTTTACCAGACAAAATATCATCTCATTTTGGTGTTTATTATGCACTGTAACATGCATGCAGAATTTGAGCTACATATTAATAGGCTAGTCGTCACTCTCAACAAAATGTATTTTTAAATCTCTCTCTCTCT
>NW_015641057.1:1483178-1492761 GCF_001515625.1 Sinocyclocheilus rhinocerous
CATCATCATCATCATCATCATCATCATCATCATCCACATCATCATCTCACAGACTGATGTGAGTCTCCTCATGCCTACCAGTAAGATGCATGTCCATTTCCTGTCTGAGGAGGTCCTGCAGGTCCCTCTTCCTGTCTGCTGTCTCACACTCTTCCTCAGCTCTTCCTCCATCAACCACCTACAACACAATCACACACACATGCTAGAAATCAGCATTAAACTCATATTTCACACAAAACTCGAGCAGAAATGCATGAGATTGATGAGATTACTCACAGACGAGTCCATGTTTGTGTCGAGCGGCTCTGAACTGAAGATCTGTGTGTGTGTGTGTGTGTGTGTGTGTGTGTGTGTGTGCTTGTGCTTGTGCTTGTGTTTCACTCTCTTCAAATATTCATTATCATTAGTGTTCACTTTCACCTGTGTGTGTTTAAATGTGTTGCATTCAGGGTTCCTATAACTATATTTTATATACACTATATGGACAAAAGTATTGGGACACCCCCTTAAAGAACAGTTTTGACTACTTTAGTAATTTCCATGAGTACAAATCTTAATGTTTAAGCATATAATGATATTATAGGGAATAGTGTGCTTCTAATTTTATAGCAACAGTTTGGACAGGACCAATACTTTTGGCAATATAGTGTAATTTTTAAATTTTTATTATATTATCATTTTTTATTTTATATTTTCATTTTCATTTCAGTAAAAGTTTTGGTAATTGTATTGTGAATTTTTGTCATTCTGAGCTGTTTTTATTATTTATTTTATTTTTTTATAAATATGTCTATATTGATTTTATTGTGTGTGTGCGTGCATGTCTGTGTGTGTGTATGAAAATTTTAAAAATACAAATAAATTAAGCTAAATAGGAATATTTGTGTAGAAATATTATTTGTTATTATTAAAATATTCGTTTTTCAGTGTTTTTTTTTTCAGTTGTATATATTTCTATAGTTTATATATTTATCGCCTGTAGTAATTTTTATGTATGTTTAGTCATTCCAATTTATTTTTGTTGTTTTAAATATTTTTAAAATATGTAGTTACATTTATCTAAAAATGTCTATTTAAATTTGTCTATTTAACTGAAATAAAAACAATACAAATCTACAAATGTAAAAAATGTAATTTTAAATGAATTTAAAAATGAGAAAAAAAACTAAAATATGAATGACAAAAATACACAACAAAATGACTAAAATTTTAACTCAAATTAAAATTAAAATATAAAATGAAAAGTAATTAAATATGTGTTATTTAAAAAAAAAAAAAGTTAAAAGGAATAGAAAAATAATAAAAACTGTTTCAAAGTATAAAATAAAAACTATAGTATTGTCTCAGTGATGGTAAAATATCACTGCTTGCGTCTCATAATCATCCGCTAACCCTATGGTCAGTTTATTCTGAGCATCTTCCTGTGCGATTCATTTCCTCGTTTGACCGCACGCAACACTTTCATATTCAAATGCCTGATTTTCAGTAAGTCACAATGTTTTTAGTCAAGTTACCTTGAAATAAATAAGGATGTGATACTGAACATATATCTGTTTTGAAAAAGAGAAGGAAGATTGAGAAAAAATGATAGGCAGATTACAATATATGACTATTTATTAGAATATACACGTCTGAATGCAGAACTCTTTTGTAGGGAACTGTAGACATTATTAATTCAGTGAAAATGATCTGAAAGAAGAAGTGCATGAGTCAGACGGCACATAAGCTATATTTCTCAGAACTCTTAATATTTACATCTGTATATGCAGCGGTTCAGCTCTATTGCAATCTATTATGCTGATCAAAACTGTTTCCTAATGATGCATCTGATGTTTTCAGTCATGTTCAGTGCAATCTGAATAGCACTTGTATACATTTTTCCTGTTATTTTCAATGATTGCCTTATTTTTTAGTATTATAAGTATAGTCTTATAGTATATACTAAAATAACACTGTAAGCTGCATGACATTTCAGTGCAGATTTACTCTTCATTTATTCTTCATCTCACACACACAAAAAAACAAACTTAATAACTTTGATTAAAAAAAAATTAATTGAAAGCTGAAATAAAAAAAATATATAAAAAATGGAAAAACATATCTAAAATTTAAATGATGATTAGAAATGTTGCATTGGTAACTAACTGAAATAAGGAAGTAAATAAAAATAAGCTAAACGGAAACACACTTTTTTGTTTAGCTTTTATTTTTATTTTTTATATTTATCTATTTTATTTATTTATATTTGTCTAAAAATAGCTATAAAATAAAACAAATAAATAATATGTAAAAAGTAAAGCTAATTAAAGCTAAATAGAAAATGTTAAAAAATCTTAATCTTGAATCTAAATAAAAATATAAAATAATTAAATAATACATTTTTAAAAAATCATACTCGGCTCAAAAATCAGTCTTTTCACAATGAATTGCAACTTAACACATGCATCAACATTGTTTTTATAATGATGTTTTGAATCATATTTATTGCAATATGAATAGCACTTTCTATTTTGTGCCTTATTTTATTGCCACTTCAACATGTTTATCTTTAACATGTCTACACAATAAATGTTAATATTCTAATTTCATGTTCGTATCGAAACACACAGAGATCATTCAGACAGAATTGAAAATATTCCCGTTTAATAAATAATATTTTTTGCTGATTTTTATGGATAGGGTCGATCGTTTTTAAATAAAACAATGACAATAAACACACACAAGTCTTATTTGGAAACAGCATGTGTTTATTTACAGACATAAGCACTGTGGTATTCATGCTACCTCGAACATCATGCTGTGAGTTCAAATTAAAACAAAGAAATGGTATCACACAGAGCATTTATTATTAGAAAAAGGGTTAGACCAGCGCTAATATGCTGTGTATGTTTATCTATTCTGAACACAGATCAGAAGAAGAGATCTTCAGTAGGAAGGTTATTGGGTTATTCCCATTTAATATCATCCATCTGGACTGATTGATCGTCAGGAGGTGAAACTAATGACAGATAATAGGACTGGAGTTATTCTCTTTATTGCTGGACGAGATGATTCACTCTGGAGAAACAGAGACACACAAACATCAGGAAATGATTTTACTATCAAATACTGTTTCAGCCTTTCTACTTTTCATACGTTTAATTTGTTACTTGCTGATTCTTTGCTGTTTACTAGTAATATTTTTCAGTGTGTATCAGTGGTTTAGATGCTCATATTAGCAAAGTAATCTACAGTGGACTGTAAAAGATAGACTCACCGAGAAGCTCAGCATCTGTGATTATCCATCAGCGGAGAAATGCATGAAACAAACACAGAGAAAGATGTCAATACTACTTTATTATACAAGTTATTTACTTAACAATGAAGGGGTTTTTTTCTTGTAAAGGTGCACAAAATCATTTCTAGTTTGTTTTAGTATGGATTTATATTGTATGTGCTTCTGCTGAGCATTTTTCTTATTTAATTCAACTATTTGAAATCAATTATATTAGCAGATTCTATTACCGAGTGTACCTAAAAGTAAAACTTAGGAAAATAAAAATAAAAACACTTTTGGTAACTTGGTATAGCTTAAAAATTAAACATAAATATTAGATGAAAAACTAAAACTTAAACACCCATTAGAAGTAAAAAATAAAATAAAATAAAATAAAAAGTAGCCAGTGTTGTTGTGGTTAGCTAAAAGTGTTAAAAATCATTGTAATCACGTCCTTTTCATGATTTGTTTAATATAAATATTGGATGGAAAATTTAAATTTAAAAACTTTAGAAATGCTGCATTGGCAACTAACTGAAATAAATAGTTTAAATACTAAAATTAAAATAAATAAAATAATAATAAGTAGAACTATATACAGTAGACTATATATAAAACAAATACCAAAAATAACAAAAGTACATTAACTAAAATGAAAATATAAAAAAAGGCTAATTAAAAATATTAATAAATACTATAATAGTATATACATTTTACTAAAATAACACTGCTAGCAACAATTTGAATGAGTGCAAATTTATATATAGGCGCAAGTTACACCGAAGGAGAGATCTGATACTGTATTGTTATTGTCAGCTAAAATAAAACTATTAAAAATAATTTTTGGTAATTCAAATAAATCTGAAAAAAAAAAAATTTCAATGATCCTAATGGTTTTTAAATGTGGCTTTGGAAAGTAACTAAAATAAATAAGATTAAAATAAATAAAATGTCAAATTAAAGGTAAATAGAATTATAAAAATAATAATATGATAAAATAATAAATAATAACAAAAATAACAAAATTATAAAACAATAAACTAAAAGGAAAACCAAAAATAATAAAATGAATGCTAATTCAAAATATGTATATGAATAATAATAAACACTAATCTTAAAAAAAAACAGTTCGCAGCATAGCAGTTTGAGTGAGAGCACATTTATATTGTTTATTGTGAAGTTTGCTCGCACCTTAGCTGCACTGGGGGCGTCCACGTATGCGTGTGTCAGGGATCTCGTTGCCCTCTTTATCCACACACCAGCAGTATCCGGTGCTGTGCCAGCACTGCATGGGCATATAGTTGCCCTGATCATCACACTCAGGCTTGAAGTACCCGGGTCTCACCTGCCTCTGAGACTCCAGCTGACACTTACTCTGAACCTCGACAGCTGCGGGAGACACGAGCACATGTGTGTGTGTGTGTTATACAGAGATCTGAACGGATCAGTGTGTGTGTGTGTGTGTGTGTGTGTGTGTCTCACCTGATTCAGGAGAGCTCTTCACCTCCTCATCCGCGTCCACCAGCAGTGGCAGGCTCCTCATCGGCAGCTGCATCTTCTTCGGCATCAGTCTGGAAGCTTTTCACAGAACGTGGAGATTTAGACCATGTGACGTAATGTTTAGGATATACAGAAGCTTATAGTTTATACATAGTGTATAGTTTGTTATAGTTACTCATATTTTACATTTTTATTTCTATTCTATAGTAATCTAGTGTATTTATATATTATATATGTATTTATATATTAACTATATGTAGTTTATTATGATTATATTTATTTCTGTAATATATGTATTAAAGTGTGTGTGTAATGTTTTCATTTTAGTTCAAGTTTATTGATTTTGTTATGTGCACTTGTCATTTTTATTAATTTTCTTGAATTCAGTAGCTTTTATTTTTGTTTGTATTTTTTATTTTTTGTACTTATTTTATTTCAGCTAGACATTTATAACCGTTTTTTTTATATATATAAGTTATTCATCCAAAATTTCAGTTTTACTTTTTTGTATTTCAGATTTATTTAAATTACCTATTTTTTTTAAATATAGTTTTAGTTTTATTAACAACATTGGCTGCTAATATAATTCATAATGAAAAACGTGAATTAAATTAGAAAAATAATTGAAAAAAAAAACTAAAACAAAACAACTATTAGATGAAAAACTTAAATGACCCTAATGATTTTAAATGTTGCCTTGGCAACTAATTAAAATAAAACGCTAAATTAAAGGTAAAAATAATTATAAAAAAAAAATAAAAAATAACAAAATAAAAAAAACTTCAAAACCAAAAAGAATACATTGAAAGCCAATTTATTCATATTTATATGAATAAATATGTTTATAAATACTATCAAATACTAATCCCAAAATAGTATCTAAATAACAGTTTATTTCAAATAAATTAACATTTATTTCAATTACCAAATTTTTAAAAATAGTTCCTAGTTTTATTAACAACACTGGATGCTAATATAATTTGTAATATATATATATATATATATATACATATACACACACACACACACTGTTTATTAATTTATTATTATTATTACTATTTATTAACATATTATTACATGTATTTTTTCAGATGATTTGTTTTTTATTATATGTAATTTGGTGATTTTACCATCCAGTTGTCCGCTGCCCTCTCTCTGGTTTGTGAAAATTGGTTGCAGTTTCTAAAAAAAAATAAAAAAAATTAGATATTCAAAATAAAAAAAAACACTATGGATGAAGATTATTATTAGCTGTTTAATCTCACAGTGAGAGGAACGCTGCTCTTCTTGTCGGAGGACTCGTCAGAGGAATCCTTCAGCAGCGTCATGCTGTTCATGGGAAGATGCATCGCCTTTGGAGGAGCACCTGCAGACCAAACATAGACAAGCGATAAGAACATGATTCGTTTAGCTCTTAAACCATATATAAGTGCCAGATGCAAGGAGAATTCAATCTATAGTTCCTGAATAATATGCATGAATAATTAGGTGAAATGACTTATATTTCTGTAAATGAACAGTGTGTAATGACTCCGTGTTTGATGTTTAGATGTTTAGCATGTAATTCACTCGGCTCTGTTGCTCACCGGCATGGGCATTGCTAGGCCATTTTTAGGGGGGCTATAGCCTATAACACTATTTGTGTTTGTAGCCTACAGTAAACAGGTTGTGTGTGTGAGATCATGAAGACTTGAATTTGGCTTATTCAGTACTCAAATGTTATACCTATCCATGCAATACAGTGGAATACTGCAATAAGTTTCACCGGACATCTTTCTGGTGAGCTCCATCTTCAGCTTCTCCTGGCCGGTGGTCAGAGCGCTGATGTGTTCCTTCTGACCCCAGACGAGGTACGCGGTCAGCGCCTGTCCCGCCAGCAGGAGACAGGCCAGAACCGTCAGTCCAGCCACCTTCAGCGCCTTTCTATTGGAGTTCCTGCAGGAGAACAAACATCTGAGACCTTCTGCTCTTCTCATTTCTCATGTTTGTTTGTGTGGGTGTTGGTTATCTTGAAACAAATGGTCATCTATCTAGCACAGAAAGCGTAATTCCCCTAAAATGAAAATTTCCAGTGATTCACGGTGTGCCTGTTTTGAAACACTTTTTTGTAGTTGTTTTTCTGTTCATTTGATTTAAAAAGGGACATTTCATAATCCTCATTTGTAAGCTGCTCTGGATAAAAGCATCTTCTATATGAATAAATTAAACTGTAAATTTAATGGTTTAATTTTTTTTTTTTTATGTTGGCTGGTTTGGGTTTTTAGGAGAACTGAGAATAAACAACAGAAAATGCCCAAGGTTATAAGTAGGTTAGTTAATTAAAACTAAAACAATAAAAAAAATGAGTTACTTAAAATAGAAGTCAACAAATATTGCTATATACAAATGTATATTTTATTGCAGCTTGTCAAGATAGCATTTATTTTTATTTTGTTAACTTGATGTAGGCTACTAAAATAACTAAAAGTGAAACTGAAAATAACAGTTATCAATAATAATAATATAGACATATTTTAAATAAAAATAACAAAACCGCATAGGATAGTACTAAAACTTTAGAAATAAAACAGAAAATATTAACAATTATTAAAAATTGCATCTTGACGTTGATATTTGTCAGTAACTCATATGTAAAGTCTATCTGATTGTAACATATTGAAATCTGAATAACTAATAACTGAATATATTAAAAGCATTAAGTATTTATTAAAAACTTCTCCAAAACAGCCTTGTCGCGCTGTCTGTTTCATAAAAACATCCAATCAGTAACGTCAGCGCGTGTGACGTCACCAGTAGCTAGGCAGAGTTTGATTTCCTTCTTTCTGATTTCGCAGTTTTTCATTGGAATTTCACACTAAATAAGCTATGCACTGAAACGAATGACATAATTATTCATGATCATTAGCAATGTTTTTATTCGCACAAAATTGTCTTTGAACAGGCTACCAAAAGAGTTTTGCATGCAAAAAAGGAAAATAATAAATATAATATTATTTTATGAATATTCCAAAGCATGAATTCATGAACATTTATGCTATATTATAATTACCACCATGCACTGCTGTAATGTACTAATATATGCAGTCATAATTTAAAAAAAAAATGATGTCCCACAAACTTTACATCGCAAACAAACAAATAAATAAATAAATGAATTTACCCTCCGCGGTTCAGGACGGTCTCCTGGCTTGGCACGCGCTGAATCAGCGCCTCGTTCTGATGCTCCTCCATCACTGGTGTGTGTGTGTTTATGTCTCTAACACTAAATGCAACTCTCTGTAACTCTCCAAAGGTTTTATGCGCCTCTGGAACCCGCTTTTCGGGTCGTCTGCGGTGGAAAGTCCCAGCTGTGAAGCTGAACCTGATTTGGGTTCTCTTCACATCTCAGATGTGATTGGCTGACGAGAAGAGCGTCATTAGTTGATGGAGAGAAGAATACTTCAACCTGTATGTAAATATGAGAAAAAAACAGTCAAAACAAACATCCCCGTTCCTCTTTCAACGATCAAATACAGAATAAATCCATATTTCAGAGACGGATTTGACACCCATATAAGGTTATTCTTTCTAATAACTATCATTAATAGTCAATTAAATCATTATAGAGGGATGTTTAGAAAATATGCATTCATATTTGTAAAATATATGAATCAATATTGATATCTTGCATTTCTGAAGCCTGTTTAAATGCACATTAATGATAAGTACTTAAATGAGTTTTATGAGTGAAGTTTTAGCACTGAAACGTATAATAACGTTTTATCCAACAGTCTTTACACTGCTGTAAAGTTCTAAAGTGGCGTTATTTTGAAATACAAACATAAAGATGATGGAATGTGAGGGAATTAGTGCAAGTTCTGCCAAGACACAACTGATTCATGCATCCAGTTTCTCTGATTGGAGAACAAAGCAGTTGACTTTCAGTCTTCCTTTAAAGCAATGTTTCGGGTGTTCCTGAAAGGCAGAACTGAGAAACCAAGAATTCGCAAAGAAGAAATGAAATCCCCAGAACTCACTGTGATACGCCATCCTTTCCAAATGTCAAACGTGAAGTGAAATCATAGGCTACATGATCTCTGATTTATGGCTTGCTTTTCGGAAACTAAATCTCTGACGTATTTATCAGAAATGATATTGAAGCCAGTTAGTGTTTACAAAAAATGGCATTTACTATAAAAACTTAAATTTACTTCACTATATCATTAAAAAAAATCCTAATCTAATCATGACAAACTATATACCGTTGGAAAGGTCTAAGACTCCTATAGATATTTTACCACCGTTTTTATTTTTTTTTATTTTTTACAAATTATGTAGGAAAAGTAATAGATTAATTTATGACAAGAGTGCACCTCAAAAATCTACATCATAACATGAGTTCTGACCTTTGTCACAAAAAGTCTTTCTTCGTTGTCTTTTTCCCTATCACGCTTTAGAAATCATCAGAAATTATATATCAATCAAAAGCTTAAACTCTCAAAATTCATCCTGTGAAAACCATTTTAAAATTGGACATTGTTGAAGCCAGTTAGTGTTTACAAAAAATGGCATTTACTATAAAAACCTAAATTTACTTCACTATATCATAAAAAAAAAATCCTAATCTAATCATGACAAACTATATACCGTTGGAAAGGTCTAAGACTCCTATAGATATTTTACCACCGTTTTTATTTTTTTTTATTTTTTACAAATTATGTAGGAAAAGTAATAGATTAATTTATGACAAGAGTGCACCTCAAAAATCTACATCATAACATGAGTTCTGACCTTTGTCACAAAAAGTCTTTCTTCGTTGTCTTTTTCACTATCACGATTTAGAAATCA
>NW_015641057.1:1492905-1500987 GCF_001515625.1 Sinocyclocheilus rhinocerous
AACCTCTTAACTGTCACCCGTCCCCTCTGTGGGACGCCTAAGTTTACTTCACTATATTACAATTAAATCCTAATCTAATCATGACAAACTATATACCGTTGGAAAGGTCTAAGACTCCTATAGATATGTTACCACCGTTTTTTGTTTTTTTTTTACAAATTATGTAGAAAAAGTAATAGATTAATTTATGACAAGAGTGCACCTCAAAAATCTACATCATAACATGAGTTCTGACCTTTGTCACAAAAAGTCTTTCTTCGTTGTCTTTTTCCCTATCACGCTTTAGAAATCATCAGAAATTATATATCAATCAAAAGCTTAAACTCTCAAAATTCATCCTGTGAAAACCATTTTAAAATTGGACATTGCATTACCATGAAAATGATACATCAAAATCATATTACAAAATGTTTTCGTTCATGAATTATAACAATTGAAGTTTGGATAGTGCACTTTCACGTTTGAAAAATGGGAAAACAGATCTAAATAACATCTCTAAATCAGTAAAAATAGGGCACAATGGACTGTATGAATATAAGGGAATTTTACAGGTGTTTTACCTGTATTTTGAATTTGACACTGCATTGCATTGTGTTTTAGGGTTAACAGAAATGCCCATAAAATCACTGTATAATATACTGTACAGTACATTTTCTTTTTTTGTTGTTGTTGTTTTTTTGTTTTTGTTTTTACAGTGTAAGCTTTTTAGGTCGCATAAAGAACTTTTTACATGATTTAAAATATAAAGATAAAAAAAAAAAATATATATTTATTGATACTTAATTACCAACTATATTGATAAATATTGCATGGAGTAAATATTTGACTAGCTGCCTACTTAAGCACATCTTTATATATTGATCCAGTCACATATTCAGTTGAAGTCATTGTCAGTCAGCCACATTTTATTTTGTGTTTTTTCATTTTTTTTCTTTTACAGTACATATTGTATTATATTGTTATTTTATTACATTATTATATGTTATTGTACAAACAGCTTATGCTTTTTTCCATAATTGAGATAATATACAAGCCATATTGACTGTATATTTAAATAAATATGAAAGATTCTTCTCTTTTTTCAGATTTGCTGTTGTCACATGACAGTTAGAGCACAGTGAATTCTGAAGAACTTGACAAGCAATACATTTCATAATTTTAAAGACAACTGGAAAACACAAACACAAAAGCATAAAAACACAAACACAAAAACAGAGTGTGTTGTGTTCTGTAACTCGTATAGTTCAGTAGATGAACTGCATTCAGAACTACACACCTAAACAAACAAACAAACACACACATTTTTTCTTCATAATATAAGCAAATAATCTTTCCCTTATGCAACAACAACAGACATGTTTATAAAAGTGATCAGTCACATGTTCTCATTTCTTTTACATTCACTGTTATCACTGTCACAGTATTGTTGAAGATATAAACAGACTCTTTCACTTTCCACTTTCCCTCAGCAGATCCTCATATACTGACAGCAGACGTGTGAATCACCGGCCTCAACTTTCCCTCATCGCTTCCTCTTCTGTTCTTCCTCATCAGTTTCCAATGAATTACTCAGAAAAACAGATCGGCATAAGCCCTTTGACTTTATTTGGTGCCAAACAGAAGCATCAAATACGCATCAAGTACATAATCTTAGAGTGAATTAATGAAACTTTACAGATAGATATGAAGATAAGAATATTTGCAAAGCAGCCAAACCAAACTTGGGTGTATGAAAAAAAAAAAACCTTCCCCAAATGGTTTTTACGACTTGATTCTTTTCAAATGAGAACTTTTAAGTTCTATAGTTCTTTATATTTTTGGTGCCTTAAAGGAATGTTGAAATTTAGACAAATGATCAATTAAAATATATGTTGGCCACAATAATAATTTGATAACTTTATGTTGCTTTTTAGCCTACATGTTTGCTATTTCATCTACTGTGTTGCGCTTCATAATTGTTTTCCTTAATACATTCAGAAATGTCTATAAAAAGCATTGAATAAGATTTATAATGGCTGGTTTTCATTGTCACCCCCACTATAAAGACACTGTATGGACATAATCAGCAGCATCAAGGTTTTAAGGTTTGTGTCTACATAACTCAATAAATCTATATTGATAAACATTACCTGGAGAAAAATGTGACTACCAGCTTATAGCCTACATAAGCATATCTATATTGATTCAGTCACATACAGTATTTAGTTGAACTCACTGGCAATCAGCTACATTTTATTTCGTTTGTAACTTTTTGTTTTGGTCACACAAAGCATTATTGACATGGTAATAATACGTATTAATAACATTAAGTTAACTTTCTGGCAAGGTTCTCCCAAAATTCTGAATAAATGTTTTGCAAGTAATGTTAATAGAAAGCTCCTAGTTTTCTGGTTTTTATTATATATATATATATATATATAAAAGAGAAAATTCAAAAGTAACATTCCCATAATGTTTGCAAAATGATCAAATGGAATAACCCCTTTACGTACGAAAGACCAAAAAAAAAAACAAAAGAAAGAAAAGAAAACGTAAAAAAACATGGACGTTTTGAAAAACATTTCATAACTTAATTAAAAGGTTGGCAAAATGTTCTGAGAAGATATTTCTGTTAGCTGGGACCTTACTAAGTGCGTTCAAGTTATGTTGGAAAGATCGTATTTGCAAATTAAACACGCTTGAAGGTCACCACAAAGTCATAATTACGACTGAACCCCGACCAAAGAGCGCACTTGACGACCTGAACACAACACACCATGTAGTTATAGTTTGGCATCAGATTGTATTATCGTCCTCTGACCACTCGTCGTCGCCCTCTAACGCTTTAATAACACGCTGTGTGTTTGTGTACGTAGAGTCTGTCGCCCTCTATCGCCGAGCGCGTGGAACGCGTCAGTTCGGCGCACGTGTGTTTCACTCAGCTGGCGTCGCTCGGTTTGCTCGTGTGCGCCGCGCGAGACGCACGCATACACGCAGAACGGAGCGGATTTACCGGAATACGGTCGGAACGGCGTCGCAGGATGGATGAGCGTTTCTCCGGAGGAGCGCTGAAGGAGCGACGCAGCCCGGTTCTGCTGTGAATCAGGTAAATGAAAATCCGCTGCATGTTCTGACACTAAACAACAGGCTTGAGTTCGTATTATTTGTTAGTGTTTTTGACACAATCCTGTACCAGTGTTGGGATCAGCACCTGTTGATAGGGCATGATTCAGTGTTTAGGATGTTCTGATGTGTTTACAGACGAATTAAATGTAGGAGCCGATGTTGTTGTTGTGTGTTTTTGCACATTGTCTTTGCATTTAGCTCATTTTATGCATTTTATGAAACTTTAGTGTAGCCTACATATAGGCTACTTTCTGTGAAAACATAAGCGAGATGCAGTCACCTGAGGTAAATCATAGTGCATTTGATGTTTACTGTACTATAAATCTTGTTCTGATCGAATAAAGTATCACATGATGGGTAAATTGCTTTATTTGGGTGAATTAAATGAACTGTGTGTAAAACCTGATTTAGATGAACTGCGCACAGTCACACGACAGTCATGTGTTGTGATTTATTTTGCTCGGATCTTGCTTTCAAAGCTACGGAGAGTTAAGTTTACGTATTTTTTTTTAGCCGAATCTGCAATAATAATAATAAAAAAAAGACCAACAAGACCCTGTTTCTTAGGAGACAAGTGTATATGTAAACTTTTGAATTTGTGAAAATTCAGTTATTATTTTATCTATATGTAATATGACTATATGTAAACATTTGATGTGAAATAACCTATTAAAGGAAGTCCTAAATTTAAAATAAAAAAGCAATTTTTATGGTCATGGATGAGACGTAGAACTAGATACAAAGTGTTTGAGTTCCAGTTTCTTTATTTTTCACAGAC
Source organism: Sinocyclocheilus rhinocerous (assembly GCF_001515625.1). Classification (NCBI taxonomy): domain Eukaryota; kingdom Metazoa; phylum Chordata; class Actinopteri; order Cypriniformes; family Cyprinidae; genus Sinocyclocheilus; species Sinocyclocheilus rhinocerous. Next base: position 1,496,789 of record NW_015641057.1, read on the forward strand.
GTTGTGCATGAGATGCTAATCTCAGCATGTGAGATTACAGTAAAAACGATACATTTCCCCCCCAAACGTTCTGTAAGTGCTTCATATGTTTGGTTTTAGTATGCTTTTGTAGTGTCATATTGAGGTTGTTTGTTGTGATCAATCAAATTAATCAAATTGAATCATGAGTAGTTTCAGACAGCAGTTTTTACAAATCTATTTGACTGATTAGATTAAAAACCATTAAGTGAGTGTCCTCTTTAATATGAATGTGTGTGTGTGTGTGTGTTTGCACATGACCCATGAACTCCATCCACTTCACAGCTGTTGTGTGTGTAAAGTTTATTTTTAGCTGAACTGACGCCTGTTGTGTGTTTTCCGGGTCTTGAGAGCTGCAGTGAGGAGTTTATTGGTTGATTTGTCTGTTTAAGTGCCGATTGATTGATTGTGTTTCCAGTAGCATCGGAGTCTGAACGATTCAGTCTGAATCAGATACTTTGGGGCTGCACGATTAATTGAAATAAAATGCAAATGATTAGAAAATGAAGAAATGAAGGCTGCATTTTACATTTGAAAAGTAAAATTATTATTATTATTATTATTATTATTATTATTATATATTTTTAAAGACTGGATTTTTTATTTTACAGTGAAATATTACAATAGTATAAAGCAGTTTCTTATTTTGTTTTTCTTTAGTAATTTTTATATTTTTTATTTTAGTAGTAGTAATAATAATAATTAGTTGTTTTTATTATTATGATTATTGTTGTTGTTTATTTGTAGCAACATTGATATATAATCGCAAAATTACGGGGACAAAATTGGATCTTTTTTTTTTTTTTAATCGCTTTTAATTGCAATCGTAATTATCAGAAAAATCATAATCTACTTTTCTGTATTAAAATACAAACTGACTTCATTGTGCAAATTAGGCTTCATTTTTATTCAGTTTCACAATTTTTGGACTTTTGGTAATTTAATTAATAACAGTACATGAAAAATCTACATTGTTTTGCCTCTTTTTAAGATAAAGCGGCCCATAAATCAAACATTTATGTGTGTTTATACTGAAACTCTTTCTTTAGGTCTGCTCTGTCTGTGAATTCATAATTTTACATCCGCACATTGAGCTGTTCAGTAACCGTGAGCTGTTTAACCCTTAATATCACTGCTGCATAATGAGCTTCCGTCTGCGGAGAAACACAAACACTGGCGTTTGTCAGGAAACTACAATCCTTTATTTATTCTGTCCTGAGGAGAGGCAGGTTGGCAGCTGTTGTTTGGCAGAGAGTGATGGATTGTGGGTAATTTGACTCTGAAATCTTCATCTGTTCAGTGGGGTCTGATTTTGGATGATGTCATCACTCAAATCGTTTGCCCTCAAGGTGATTTGAAACTAATTTCACTCAGAAATTGCTAGTAAATTTTACCAATAAAAAAACGGCGAATAGCACATTGAATTATATGGTATTTTATTGTAAAACGTACTCCAATAATCTGTATTTATGTTCAAAGGGCTCCAAAAGTCTGAGGCTGCCAATTTATTTTTTAATTTTATAATTTTATAATTGTGGCCAACATGAACTAGAGAAAGCATTTATTTCATCATGACATTTTCTCCCCTCTTTCAATTCTTTTACTTCAATGAAAGGTTAGAATGTTTGTGAATTTTTTGAATGAAAGATCAAAACACAGCCGCCTTTGCTCATATTTACCAAGGGTGCCAATATTAGTGGAGGGCACTGTATATATACACACATATATATGTTTTGTTTTCCAGTATAAATATTAAAATGGTTCTTAAATCAAGAGCCATTTACTTCAATTGCAAAATTACTTCATAAAGTCTTGTTTTCTGAAAAATGCATCAAACTGAAGTGAGTCTATGCTTAGAAACATCTGCTAATAGACTAGAAAACGCCTGAGCCCATTAGTAGATAGTTGTTCTTGTTTTAAGCATAAACTCTCTTCATTTTGATTAATTTCTCAGAAACAAGACTTATAATCTTAAATCATTTTCCTTCCCAAATAAATGTATGTTAATTTCTGAATGTTTTCACTGGAAAAGAAGACTGAGCTCTGAGTGGGGTCTGTGTAATGTGTCTTTGTGTCGAGCAGCACAGAGCAGACATTAATCACTCTGTTGGGCAGGTGGAGAGAGAGGAAGTGAAGCAGAGAGGATCATGGGAGGACAGCAGCTCGTGCGGTGCTCATTCATCATGCAGTGCGTTGTGGGATATGTGAGGTCAGCATGTGTAGAGCAGGACATTATGCACTCGCTTACACACAGACGGCTGATGTCTCTCTTTCCCTCTGATAGACTCCCATCGGTGTCGCCATGAATCTGTTGTTTTATTGTTATTGATGCTAATTATTTTGAAAATATTTTAAACAACTTGGTTAAAGGCTTTTGCCTTTAAATGCCACTCAAAATAGCTTGATAAGCGCAGTTTTCCCACCTGTTTTAACACATTTCCTCTTTAGACAGGAAGTTGGGACGGGACACATCAGAGATTTCCTTTTTTCATTTATTTTGGCAATTACAAATTTACTGCTTACTGAATACTGAGCAGTATGTACTGCACACTGCCTACTATTTTTTAAAACCATCAGGATTTAGGGTTGCACAATGTGGAAAAAAATTCTAATTGCATTTTTGAATTAATAAATTTTTATTATTATTTTTTTGTGATTTAAAAAATGTCATTTACGATTCACAATGTTTAAATCTCTAGATATACCACAAAATTGTGATTTATATATAAATGACTACAATAATAATAATAATAATAATAACAATGTAATTATTATTATCATTATCATTATTATTACTACTACAATAATAATTAGTATTTTACACATTTTTATTATTATTGTCGTATTTGATATGATGATGGTGATATTAGTAATAAAAATAACAACTTACTAACTTTTAACTTATTAACTAAATTAAATATTACAGAATAAGATTTTCTTTGTATTATTTCATTGTAAAATTACAACAATAATATTTAAGGCTTTTTTAATAACTCAACTTTCAAATATTAAACCATTTGAGCTTTTATTCAAGTCCTAAAGCTTCTCTAGAATTGCTTCTTTTTCCAAGTTTATGAAAACATTTGGTGTTTTTTATTTATTTATTTTCATTGTGTTGTTTCAGAAACAACACATTTCGTTGATGTGATTTCAGAAACACTTGACCAACAGCCAGTTGTGACAAACCCCCAATAACCAAATTGTTCTCTTTCACCTCTTCTTTTGCTTGAAAGTGTTAGTTTTTTTCTCTCTTTTCTCTTGAAAGTGTAAATTAGCAAGACAATACACGTGCAAATGATAAACTTTAACTCTATGATAGTTAGTTAATTTGTGAATCAGATGCATACCCATAGATATCCATACTGATCACAGATCAACTGCGATCCGTTCCACCCCTATTCATTATTGTCACTTACTGTAATGCTGCATCGCTGGTGTTGTCTAGTCAGCGACATTACAGCCGTATGCAACGAAATTCAAACCCAACAGGTCAGAGGTCACCAAACGTGAACTTCAGTGCTCAGCAGAAGACCAAGATACTTTGCTTGTGTGTGTAGTCACTGAATGCTAGAAGGGAACATGAAGTGAATAGACACTGATGGTGAATGTGTGGTTGTCCCGGTCTCAGAGGTGTCGGGATCATGTTACATCATCTGACCCGTTACCAACTCTCGGCCAATCCGGACGCAGGTCTGGACTCAGATTTAGGTTAGAGGTCACTGGGCACAGCTCAAATCAGCGGCCGGCGTGTGTGAGGCGATGTCATTACCCACGTGCCCCTGTAACACACATCTCTCTATCTGCTGTATGTTAAAAAGCAGTCAGGACAGTCGCTTCTCCTCACCGTATCATCTTGATGGTCTCAGTTTTTGTATTAGATTTAGATTTTTTGTCACTTTAATTTGAGTCATTTTATTGTTTTTGTCAGTTTTCTTTTTCTTTTAATTTTTAAAATGTCTATATAGTTTTATTACTTTAATATTATTATTATTTTAAATTGTATATAACATTTTTCTTTTATTTATTAGTTTTAGTTTTACTTATTTTAGTACTTCAGCAGCATACAATGAAACTGAGAAATGTAGCCTCGGCAACTAGCTGAAACTAAATGAGTGTTTTAAAAATGTTTAAAAATAAATTATTAATTAATTTTTAATTCTTAATTTTATATATAGGCTATA
>NW_015641057.1:1501139-1503656 GCF_001515625.1 Sinocyclocheilus rhinocerous
TATATATATATATACACACACACACACACACACACACACTTATATATAATATAATATAATTAATATAATATAATTTCAGTTAACTTATTTCAAGTGACAAATGATTTTTTTGGAAAAGTTAGAAATGATTTGCTCTTGGATGCATTTATTGAGAAACATTTGAGTTCATAGTGAGACTTTTGACTGCAGAGAAACATGAGAAACGGGACACTTGAAAATGTTGCAGGACAGAGGTTGAACGGTTGTAGTTGCTCTTTTAGACTTTCATGTATAATTGATCTCTTTAAATAATGGATGACCAATATTGCAACACCTTCTCTCTCTCCAGCATGTTCGTTTGACCAGCATGTACTCGCAGCCGTTTGTTTTGTTTCGGCGTCTCTGCTGTGTTTAGGAAAGATTTGCTCAGTAATGGTTTGAAATTAAAGAGTCTTTCGCTTTTAGGTCATTTTCCATCTCAGTGATTCAGTTTTCATCACTAAATTGCGGCTACAAAGCTGTTCTACAGCAGAAACACAGAGTGCTTCGGCTCTTAACGAGGGAGAAATCAATCACGTATAGTCAACACGTGTAATTAAGCGCAGTGTTCGTCTCAGCGGGGCTCATTATCTCATATTAAGCAGCACGTCTCTGCTGAGGTCAATATGAGGGCAGGCCTTGCTATTTTAAAGTTTGAGGTCTGTGAGATTTTTTAACTTAGTTTTTTTTTTTTTTTTGCTCATCAAGGCTGTACTTATTTGATCAAAAATACAGTAAAAACAGTAAAACTGTGAAAATATTATTAACATTAAAATTAACTGTTTTCTATGTGAATATATTTTAAAATTAATTTATTACTATTATATAAAGCTGAATTTTCAGCATCATTACTCCAGTCTTCAGTGTCACATGATCCTTCAGAAATCAGAAATTATTCTTATATACTGATATGCTGCTCGAGAAACAGTTCTGATTATTAGCACGTCTTATAACCGTAATATTAATAATCATATTATTATATGGGTTTTTAGAAAGCCTAGAAAGCATTTATTAGAAATAGAAAACTTCTGTAGCATTATAATTGTCTTTATTGTCACTTTTGATCAATTTAATGCAGTTTACATGCAAAAATGTGGATTCTGTATTTTGTTAAAACACGCATGATTTCATACACGTACTCAAATCAAAAGTGCTTAGTGGATAGTTGGTTCATTCTGGTGTTCATGTACACGTTAATTCAGTGGAGTAACAACAAGGTTATTTGCACTTTTCACAAGACACATTGTTTCAAAACATCTTTACAGAAAGTCATGATAGTAATGTCTATAATATATTTATGCCGTATAGTCGCATCTTGCAGATTAGAGCTGAGAGATATATTTAGCCTACATTTTGCACCGATATAAATAATCAAGTAGCTAGTTAAGATTTGATCTATATAATATATTGCTTTACATGAGTGTGCTGTATATGAGAATAAAGTTTGTTTGGTTTTTTTGGCGACAAAATAAAAAATCAGGCATGTCATTATTAAAAAAAAATGCATACGATTTTTGTCTGGTTAGTTATTTCTGTGGCGACTGACAGCCATAGATGTACATTTATGTTTAATATATTAATTCAAAGAAAATTAATTAAAAAAGTAATAAAAAATAATGATTTTAGTGACAAGGCCATCAGTAAATTGTGCTAATTGGTTATCATGTGATTTTGATAATGTTAAATAGGTGGATATTGTCAGATTCATTGGCCTGATTAATATATAAGTCTATTAATGAGTCCAAATCTAGCCTATTCTTAGATTATAAATTGATTAAAATGTATTCTTCACTCATTAACTTAAAATCATCTGTGTCACAACTGCACAACTGATTTGAAGACATGTAACACTGTAGATCTGATTGAGGTAGGTGTGTTTATGTGTATTTGACATGTGTCCTCCTGACTGCTGCTGAATGATTAATCTGCTGGTTTGTGTGTGTGTGTTGATGTCCATCTGCTGTCTGTGGGATCAAACTCCATGTACAGTCTGTGGCTCCTGCACTCATTAGTGTGTTTCCCTGAATAATAATTGGGCTTCTTGACGGAACAGGTCACATGTCATCACCACAGTCAGTGGAAAATCTGACCCACATGACCCGCTGTGACATCAAACATGACAACAACTCACCCGCTTCAGAGATCCAGTAGTGTGCTTCATGAGAATTTATCTTTCTTTTCATTTTCCATTTTTTTTTGGTGCATTAATCAGGAAATCAGTGTTGCTGATGAAAGTACAGCATTGGTCATCTCACAGATCACTGAATCATAATGGCTCAAACTTTTACAAGGCTACTGTACTGCTGTAAAACTCAAGTTGAGATTCTTGATACATTTAAATAAATGTATAGATTTAAGATAAAACCTTAATCAGATTTAAAGGTGAGTGTGTTTTGCCTTTGCCTGTGTTATTAAGTCGTCATGCTAACTAGTAAGAAGTGCTTATTACCATATTGGCCCGAATATAAGACGACCCTGACTGTGAGACGACCCCCCTTT
>NW_015641057.1:1503758-1510358 GCF_001515625.1 Sinocyclocheilus rhinocerous
GAATATAAGACGACCGCGTTTTTTCAGATGTATTTCCTATTAAGTCGTCATGCTAAATATTCGGGACAATACGGTAGTTATAATTCTAGGGCATTGACAGGCGTTTGCTGTGGAGTTCTGGATAGAATATTACGTTTAATCAGCAAAAAGGATGCAGAATTCCAATATGAATTTTGAATATGAGGAAGATTAATTTGTAGTGAAATGAATAAAAATAGAAATCTATTAACAGAAATGAAAAGAAATGTATAGATAGATAGATATGGTTAAAGATAGATAGATAGATAGATAGATATAAAGATGATAGAGAGATAGATAGATAGATAGGTAGACAGATAGATAGACAGACAGATAGATAGCGCCAAAACGGCATTTATTGTTTAAATACTATGGACAGAATTTGAAATCTGAGACTTTGTTTCATATTAACAGTACCAAATCACAACGCTTATCGCGATTTATTGGATGGGAGGTGCCCTTCAAACCTCTGTCCATTAACTGAAAACAGGCTAGAATAATCGATTCTTGGGATTTAAGAATGAATATAGTTTCGTAAAAATGAGATATGGATATTTTTTTTAACCCAGCCCTGGTACATAGTCACAGATGTAGTTAAGAGATAGATCTTAGTTAGATAGATTCATTTCATGGAATGCATTGCCTATGTTGAATTCTTTTTTAAATTTGAAGTTCATTAAATAATTTTTCAACTTCCTGTGTGTTGTAGCCAATTCAGTTCTGAATTTTATATACAAACTCTGTATCCGTTATAAAGACTGTCACATTTTGATAGTTTCACATTTTTTTTCAGATAAATTCACGTTCTTTCCACCATAAAATTATATTTTGATCTGCTAGCCTGCATGGCCAAAGCAAGAACTCGGTATAGAAGTAAGAATCAAATTCTAGCATCATCGCCGGCGGCGTCACACCTACACAGAGCAACTGAAGTGATTATTGACTTTGAGTTTTGATTGCAATTAAAGTGTTGATTGCAACTGCCGCTAAACGCTGCGCTGAATAAGCCGCTCGCTCCCACGTGTCATTGTGTTCAGCACAAACCCACAAACCCCAGAGCTGCCAAAAGTGATAAATGAGCGGCTGCTCTGCCCTTCAGGTCTCTATTGGCCGTCTCAAGGGAATCCGAGCAGTTTGTTCCTCTAGAATATCCAATAACATAAACATGCTTGTGTTGGTTGGTTCGTGTGGGTCGATGGGGTTGAGTTAAGCGTGTGAGGTGTGTCATACATGGCCTGAGGTGTTACTGTTAATTTTCTCATCATGGATCTGTCGCTCATGATTGTGTTTCCCGCTGATGTCTGATGACCTCGTCCTCTTGAGCTGCTCTCTGGGGTTCTGCTTCAATCATTTACCCACTTCTGACTTCGTAATAAAAGTCTTTCATGTTCTGAATCCGTCACAGTCAGAATGAGGTTATGAGGCAGAATATGGGCCACAGAAATGTTGGTGTGTTTGCAGAAGAAAAGATTAATCTATTTCATATTTAATGGGAAGAGAGAGAAGAATTGAGATGTTGCAGGATAAAAGGAATTGAAAACACACGTTAATGATAATAATAATAATAATTTTAGGACATCGTCCACATTGCATGAAAATTAGCACAAATCATTCTCAGACACTCATGACAAAGTTATCAGAAGATTTTTTATTCATCAAAATTCATCAAGGGTTGCAAAGATATAAATCCAGTGTTTCCCCTACCATTATATTAGGGGTGCCCTGTTAATGTTATTTTATTTTATATCTATTTTATATTTTCTCCATACTGTAATTTGGCTCCAAACCTCAGATGAAAATTGTCATTTTGATCCCCCTCTACAAAATAGTGGATTGCTCGGTAAATATTCATCAGTGACATTTAATATTTTGGATTTCTTCTTCATTTATGTATTTCTTTCAACAGAAAAAATAATTGTAAATCAATTTTAGATGTGAACCTCTGGTTGAGTTGAAAAACGAAACAACCCATTCCAAGTTTCAAGTCTAAAATTACTTGAAGTTTTATGACTTAAAGTTAAGACCAGTCTCAAAGGACAAGGTCACATTGTTTAAATAGATTTATGCAACCCGGCCTTAGAATTAAAGTAGAATTTTAATTTGCAATTCTAAAATTCTTTAAATTCTTTTAAATTTCCATTGTGAGTTCCTGAGCTTTTGAAAGGAGTTCTAGAATTTCTCCTCAGGTTTCCAGGCTGTTTGAGTCTCCATTCTTTCTCTCTGTTTCCATGGAGAGCGAGTGGTTGCTACAGTGCGTGGTTTCTTGGTGTCAGCGCAAGGCTTCTTGAGGATTCGCTATGACCCCGAGGGTTCGGCTGGCCCCTTTCACAATGGGCCGACCCGTTCCAGAGTCCCAGCACTGCTTTTGTTGGCACACTCATATATCAAGTGCATTCTCCTGCCAGCGGCTCCAACAATTCTTTTTGAGGGCCGTTTCTGTCCTCAAACGCTCACATGCTCGCATCAAAGACCCAGTGGGGACGTTCTGCGATTTCGACACATGCAAGTGCTGTGAAATGAGAACAAACCCCCTCCTGAGTGTCACCAAACAACTTCTGTGCTCGTTCTTTTTCCTTCTGTCTCTCTGTATGTATAGCAGGCTGACAAAAATCACAATTTCTTTTATACATTTTATTTAATAGTAACAATAATAATGATTATGATAATGTTTTGATAATGATTTTTCTTAAATACTAGTTTTAACTACAGTGGTTATATTTATTTTTATGTCTATTTTATTTAAGAAAAATATATTCATTTGTCTTAATATTTTTACAGTCAAATATTACAAAAGTAATTTATTTTTAACATTTTATTTAATAATAATAATAATAATGATAGTCATGTTATTTTTATAAATGCTTTTTTTATTTTGCATTATATTTACTGAGTAACTAATTATTTTGCATATCTGTCTATTTTGGAGACTGCTAGTGCATAGTGACCCAGATTTAGTTTTTGACCATTGAAAATGTGACCACAGCATTTGTTTTCATCGTCTGTCTGTAGTTTTATCTTCTCTGTGAATTTATGGATAGATCTGATGTGTATTTTTACACCGGCAGAGAATCAGGACACAATTTCACGGCTCTGTTGCAGCACGTCTCATCCAAAGACGCTGTGAAATATATGCAAATTCAGCCCAAATAGTTCCTGAAACCCTTTGAGAACAAACCCATCGGCCCACAGCGACCCGCCAGTGTCCAGAGCTGAGTGCTCTCCTGCTGCGTGTGTCTGAACGCACCGCGGCTCTAATCTGACTTTGATATTCCTCTTCATGCCCTGAGCGCTGTGTCTTCATCACATAAACTCAAATACTGCTCTGTGTGTGTGTGTTTCTCTCTCAACTACACACACACCTTTGATTTATTGTCTTGCAAGAAAAATGTGTGAGGAAATCTGATTGCAATAAAAATTGTGTTTTAAAATGATTTAAAACATTATTATTATTATTATCAAAAAGATTCAAAATATTATTATTATTATTATTGTTGTTGTTGTTTTTTAAATATTATTTATAAATACATAAAATTTTATTATGATTAATTAAATATTATTTATTGAGTTATTATTGTTATTATAATGTACTAAACTAAATAAGAAATATGACTATTGTAATATTCACTTTAAAAACAAGTATTTAACAACAAAAACAACAACAATAATAATATTAATAATCATAAATATTTCACTGTAAAATAAAATAATTCATTTTCATTATTATTAAATAAAATTAAACAAAATAAAAAAATACTATTGTAATATTCACTGTAAAAAAAATATTATTATTATTATTATTATTATTATATCAATTTTGATTCTTCCTTGTAAACATTTTTTTCTGACTTTCATATTCATGTCTTTCAGGTGTGCTGGTGTCCACTGGGATACTGTAGCGATGATTATCTGTCAGTCACAGCAGAGCCGGCCCCCCGCAGCAGTTCGTGACCAATCAAAAGTGGACAAGAGGGCGGAGTCAGTTTGACTGACAGGCGAGTCATCCACTCAAATTCTGAGTCCTACCCCCTCTCTTCAGCTCAGCGATGGTCACGTAGAAGCACAGACACATTTCTGTTGCACTCATTTTACATCCCAATCATGTAGATTGAACTTTATCCATCGGTTTTCCTTCCTTCAGCTGTTTGTTTGTATTTGTTTGTGTGATGCTCGGTGTGCTCCGCCTGCGCCGTCTCGTTCGACAGGTGCCGCTACAGACCAGCTTCATCTTCCTCTTCCTCCTGTGCATCCTCAGCGTCTTCCTCTCTTCCTACTTCCTGTTCGTCGTCAAACGAGAGCTGGAACCGTCGCTCGCAGCAGGACGCGCGGCCGGTGACCTCTACGTAACCCCGTCTCGGCCCCTCCCCTTCCTGTCTGGAGCGGGCGGGACGCTGTCGTCCGATGGCTCTCGGACGGATCCGGTCGTGCTGGTGTTCGTGGAGAGTCTGTATTCGCAGCTCGGACAGGAGATCGTGGCCATCCTGGAGTCGGCGAGGTTTCGCTACCGGACGGAAATCTCTCCTGGAAAAGGAGACATGCCCACATTAATGGACGGACAGCGGGGCCGCTTTGTGCTTATTGTGTACGAAAACATTTTGAAGTATGTGAACATGGACGCCTGGAACAGGGAGTTACTGGACAGATACTGTATCGAGTTTGGAGTGGGAATGATCGGCTTCTTTAAGGTGAGCGACTCTATATCACTCCTTCAGCTCTGAGTCTGAATTACAAATTTCCTGCTGGGAAAAGTACACTGCCGTAAGCAGTGAGGTTTGTTATACCTGGAGAAAGTGATCCAGTAGTCTCAAAGCTTCTTGACTATCTTGAGCTAGAGATTATGTTGACGTTACAGACAGCAGACAGGGCAAATATGCCGCCTCACAGTCACCCAGTCGCCCTACTGCGGGGGCTCTACGACCAGAGCCGAACAATGTACAGGACACCCTGAGCTAGTCGCATCCAAAGCCGTATCTAAGGTCCTCACATTCTTACTGTCCTCAATTAAAGTTTGGATGCGTGTCTCTAGTTCTAAAATCCTCTCTGTCAGCCTAACTATTTCCCTGCATTTATCACATGTGAATCCCTTGTTGCCAACAGAGAGAGATAAACTGTACATGTGGCAAGCGGTGCAAACAACAATAGCAGGAGAAGAAGCCATTACTCACCGTGATTGATGAATGATTCCGACTTACCACTGTTGTTTGATGAACTTGTGAAAAATGGAGCGAGAGAGAAAAATAAACAGTAATAGATGTGAATAGAAATGCGAATGGAAGCAGGCGCGCTGCACTCGCGGTTTTAGATTAAAGGCGAAAGATCAAATTAGCCAGATTAGTTTGATAGATAATATCAGAAATATGGTGGGAATTAAGTTATATTTGATCACTTTAAACAACAGAGAGTGATAGTAAGATAGCGATTCAATAGAAAAGTGAAGCTACACGGAGCTACAGTCGCAAACCACTCAGCAGCACGGCAGACTGGAACCGGCCTTAAGTCTTTTGACTTTTTTTTTTTTTTTTTTTGAGAGCTATCAGTTTTAACATTTATTAGACCTTAATTTATTAGACTTTAACATTTATTAGACTTTAATAACTTCTCATTTAAGTGAACTTAAAACAATCTTTACATAACCCCATTATAATCAATGTCATATTTACCTGTGCCCTTCAGGAGAAATATACAGAAATTGAACAAAGTAATCAAACACAAAATTCTAAATTAAATATAGATGAATCCTTATAGCTATAAAAGTTATTGATTTCCTCTTTTTTTTTTTCTTTGATGAACAATCATCACAGCAGCTGGTTATTAGGTTGTTTTGGTTGCTGTTTTTTAAAAGCTGCAGCTGCTCAACGTGACGCAGATCTGACACGAAGCTTATTATTTTCTCTCAAATCTCTTTAATTTTTCTGACCCACTTCAGGTCTTAAAGTCTCTACTAATGAACTGAGGAGTTGAATCAAGTGTGTTAGATGAGGGAGACAGTGCTGGGCTGCTCCAGGACAGTTTTGAAAACCATTTCAGAGACATGTTCTTAAATGTGACTCAACATATTACATGCATGCACAGATTTAAGGGGCCGTTCACATGTTGTGTCTTTTGCGTGCTCAAGTTCGTTATTTCAAATGCAGACGTTCATAATGGAAGCGACATGTGAACGGCCCCTAAGGCACCTTTAATCACATTTTTGGTCATTTTATGACTTAACTGACCACGACATTGCATGCACATAGTTTATTTCATGCTTTGATATGAAATGATACAGGCTACAGCGCTACGAAGAGCACAGAAGAGCCCGCATTACGAACACAGTACCGTTTCCGCGCTCGTTTGAATCATGCCTGGCACTGAAGTGAAGCTGGAGCGCGCGTCTGAAACGTTCTGCGACTAAATAAATACACTTTTTTTTTCAAAAAAAGAGACAGAAGCAGCAGTTGTGGGCGGTGGCCAACCCTAGCTCCACCCCTGCATTTAATGCGTTATATATTTTTAATGCGTTGAACTGAAAAAATTAATCGCCTGCGTTAACGCGCTAATTTTGACAGCACATATATATATATATATATATATATATATATACAG
>NW_015641057.1:1510368-1512797 GCF_001515625.1 Sinocyclocheilus rhinocerous
AATTTAGGTCAGGCGAGTGTGGGGGCCATTCAATGGTATTAATTTCTTCATCCTCCATGAACTGCCTGCATACTCTCGCCACATGAGGCCGGGCATTGTCGTGCACCAGGAGGAACCCAGGACCCACTGCACCAGCACGGCTTCTCCAGACCCTTTCAAGTCTGTCACATGTGCTCAGGGTGAACCTGCTCTCATCTGTGAAAAGCATAGGGCACCAGTGGTGGACCTGCCAATTCTGGTGTTCAATAGCAAATGCCAATCAAGCTCCACGGTGCCGGGCAGTGAGCACAGGGCCAACTAGAGGACGTTGGGCCCTCAGGCCACCCTCATGAAATCTGTTTCTGATTGTTTGGTCAGAGACATTCACACCAGTGGCCTGCTGGAGGAAACTGATTGACAACCCCCTCTGCTACTTCACTGACCAGATCAATATCCCAGGAGTTTAATTGACTTGATGCTATGCTCTGATTAAAAAGTGTTCTTTAAATTTTTTGAGCAGCGTATATGTGTGTGTGTGTGTGTATATATATATATATATATATATATATATATATGAAGGGCCATACAAGCCATAATTCATTCTGGTGCTCTCACACACTTATATTCTCTTTTCACATACATATATTTCTACTTTCACACACTTACATTCTCCTTTCACATACATATATTTTTGCTCTCATAGTCACATATTTTAACACACACATTCATACATTTTGCTCTTTTGCAAATGTTATCTAAGTATACATTTAATATTATAAAAAATAAATGTAAGAAGAAAATGCATGTATCTCTAAAGAAAATATGTATATGTAAGAGAAGAATATGTGTATGTGACGTGACGTGTGAGAGAGTATAGTGGAAACGGAAGGAGTATGATGGAAACGGAAGGCAGGTTTAGGCGCGTGATTGAGAGCGTGGGCGCAGCCTCAGCCGTGTTGCCAGAGACACTTGCTATAAGTGTCTATGGATTTTTTCCACTATGTGACAATTTAGGAAGTGAATAAAGTGACAGGTGACAGAATCAGGTTAGGGTCAGCGATATTGTTATATTATTTCCATTACTCAAGATTTGGACTCATTGCGGTTTATTTCTTTTTAGATAGTTTTGTTTGTTTTTCGTAGCAATATCTGGCAACACTGCATCGCCGGCATTTAAACTGTGACACGTGTCTACACCGGACGCGACAAAATACTATAGAACCAGTTATATTATAATATAACACGACAAATCCCCGACAGTTAACTGATGCTGCGTTCTATTTATGACACAAAATTCAAATGATTTGCAATGGTCGCTTTGTCGCGTCAAGTGTAGACTAGGCTGTTGCAGCGTGGCGCGTCCGGTGTAGACACCGTGTGACCGTAATCAAAAACCTGATTCCTGACAGGATACCATTCGTAGTGATCATCATGATATTAGAAAGATGCACTGAAGACGGACACAAAGAGGAGAGAATAGTTGCGCAAGCAGATAAAATACTGTACCAGACAGAACAAATTCATTGTTTGAGATGCTCGAAATACTGGAAAAAACCCATAAATATTGAATTGGGGTGGGGGCTATTATGAATGTATTTCTGAGGAGAACTGTCTTCAGAAAAGTTTTGATGGCATTTTCTTTTCCTCTTACCTCTGTAAAATACATACAGTATTAAATGAGTGTTTATAAGCGCAGCACTGTGTACAGCAGTGGAAACGCTATATTGCTATTGCTGTTCTATAAGCGCCACCTGCTGTCAGAAAGTGAATTTGCCTTTTCATCAGTTTACACACACAAGGAATTCGTCTTGGTGTCAGGAGCTTCCAGTACAGAAAGTAGGAGAAACACGCAGCACGCAGGTATACACAACTGTCATCTCTCTCTCTCTCGATAATTAATTGAAATACATGCTATAATTCATTCAAATAAATGTGATCTTTCCGCACTATTTCATCTCTGTGTCTGATTTGAAGCTGGCAGAATGCTAGAGCTAACGTGCCATAACTGACGAAAATAACTGTCATTTTTACCCATTCGGTCAAATATTGCCAAACTTGTTGTCAACGCTTCCCCGCGATTTTTATTAATAAAATAGCCTAGATACTAGATCGCTACATTATATTCCTCAGCAACGATGGTAAAATGGCTGTTTTTGAAGTAATTGTTTGTAGAGAGAAACACGCAGCACGCAGGTATACACAACTGTCATCTCTCTCTCTCTCGATAATTAATTGAAATACATGCTATAATTCATTCAAATAAATGTGATCTTTCCGTACTATTTCATCTTTGTGTTTGAATTGAAGCGGGCAGAATGCTTGAGCTAACGTGCCGTAACTGACGAAAATAACCCATTCAAATTTTTATCCATTCGGTCAAATGTTGCGCTGTAAAGAGCAATACTAGTTTTAACTTGTCTATAACTTGGCAAATGACCATGGAATAAGCG
>NW_015641057.1:1515365-1523007 GCF_001515625.1 Sinocyclocheilus rhinocerous
GGCTTCACAAGCTGGTGTTTGTGGATGCGCTGTCCTTCCTCACCGCTAAGAGACTGTCTCTGTCCCTTGAGCGCTTCATACTGGTGGACATCGATGATATATTTGTGGGAAAGGAAGGGACCAGGATGAAGGTGGCAGATGTGAAGGTGCGTTATAGAGATACACCGATTGCTTTTGGATTTTTGCCACGGTTATGTAAAGAAACTGCAAAGTAAAGAAACTATGGGGAAATAGAGCTAATGTGATTGGGAAATCACAAGATTTTTATTTATGTTTTGAATACAACACAAAAATATATATGTGGGAAAATCTCATGAAAACGATATTTCACACCAAAGGGGAAAAATAAGAAATCATATGATGTATAAAGATAATTAAGCTTGTTTTTAGGGCCATTTTGATGACTAACTCATTGTCAATATTGTGATGCGTCCAGGTATTTTATACTCATTATTACAGAAATTGGAGTCTAATGAGAATCATCACTGAAAATCATTGGTCTTTTTCACTGTTTAAAGTTTACTGTCCCATATTTTTGTCAGCTGAAACCCTTTGAATGATGATAATTTCTTGAAATCCCTGAGATCTTAAGTTAATATTTCAAAATAATTTCAAAACAGTACATTTGCATGTTCACAGTTCTCTGATGTCGGTTAAAGGCAGGGTATGTGATTTTTCAAAAACGCTTTAGAAAACTGATTCGGGCCGAATCGCAAAACAAACTTGTAGCCAATCAGCAATAAGGGGCGTGTCTACTCGTGATGTGGAGGAGAGCGCGTTCAGTGCATGGGACGGACATTAGCGCCGCTCACGTCCGTAGACACGGTGTAACATTGGTTTTGCTTTGTTTCACAGAACTAATCGTTGCCTGGGTTGCGTACGTATATGTGGGGCGGAGCTATCAAAATAGGGGCAAAACCCTTTTGGGGTAGGGGCGTGTTTGTTTTGGTGATTTCAAATATCAACATTGGTGACCAGAAATCACTTACTCTGCCTTTAATAGTCACATGGCATGCAGGATAACAAATAAAATATTTAACAATTTTAGTTAAGTATTTTAATTAGAATTTTAATAATTTATTTGACATTAAAATATTAAATTATATAAATGATAAATAATCAATAAAATATACTTTTTAAAAAAAAATGTTTTTGTGCCACACTAATGCGTAATAGTGATGCAACTACCATGAAAATAATGCCACAATGCAAGAAAAATTCTTAAAAATGCTTAATATTCTTCATGCTAAACATAATTTCTTATTTTTCTTCCCTTTAAATGTATTTAATTTTGAGGTGAAATGTGACCTGAACATGTTTATGACAGATTTTATGAGATTCTGAACAAAAGATCAGCATAAAAACATCAAGGTCACAGCTTATTTGTGATCACTGCTGTATATTCCATCTCTTCTGAAGTCATGCCACGACTGTATGTGAGAATCAGACACAACTGTTAATATTTTTCTGAACTTTCCCTTTAATCTCTCATTAAATTTTTTTCATTTGTGTCTGTTCAGATGGAAGCAGAAACTGCTGTAAAACTCCATCTGAAGCTCAGTGACGTGTGTGTGTGTGTACTTGTTTAACTATACTTGTGGTGGCCAAATGTCCTCACTTATATTGTGAAATAATATGACCCATTAGTGAGGACATTTGTGTGGTTCTCACTAGTTAAAAAGGCTTATAAATCGGCCAGACATTTATAAGGCCACACAAACGTGTGTGTGTGTGTTTGTTCACTTCAGGAAAGAAGAGTTTAATGAAATCGTTTCATTCACTTGCCACATAAACATGCTGTTTGTAGTTGTGAGTGTGTGTTTTGATGCATGTAGATGAATATGATGAAGCTCAGAGCAAATACACACAATCATATGAATCATGAAAACAAGCATCTGATGATGAACACAAACCACAGGAAAAAAATAAAGACTTCAGACTGAGAGAAGAGATGTCAGACACATCTGATGAAATGATGGATCCTACTGTGAGTGTGTGTGTGTGTTTGCTGTAGTTTATCTTCAGAAGTGAGAGAAATCTAACAAACTTTCCTTCACAGACGCTTCCAGATGTCCTCATATGGAAATCACCATTTCATGTGTTCATGAATTATGTTTAGACGCGTGAATATCATGAATAATGTGTGTATCTTCTCAGGCGTTGGTTGAAACTCAGAATGAGCTGCGCAGGTCGATTCCAGGTTTCACTTTTAACCTGGGCTTCTCAGGGAAGTTCTTCCACGCAGGTGAGTGAAAACCACACAAGATCAGCTTTTGAGGAGTCTTGAATTTATGTAATTTTTAAGTATATACACCCATTTTATTTGAATTAAATATTTTTATATCAATATGTAAATCCATAATTAATTACAAAACTAATACTAAAACATTCCCTAATATACTATATATATATATATATATATATATATATATATATATATATATATATATATATATATATATATATATATATATATATATATATATATATATATATATATATATATATATATATATATATATATATATATATATATATATATATATATATATATATATATATATATATATATATATATATATATATATACTGTATATATGTGTGTGTGTATGCATGAAATTTCAACTGTATTATTTCATATATATGTATATTAATATGTATAGAATTATATATAATTTCATTTAGAAATAAAAAATTAAACACCTTTTTTAAATGCTACATATATATGAATAAATGTGTCAGGCACTGATGAGGAGGATCGGGGTGATGATCTGCTGCTGTCGTATGTTGATGAGTTCTGGTGGTTTCCTCACATGTGGAGTCACATGCAGCCGCACCGCTTCCATAACCAGAGTGTGTTAGCAGAGCAGATGATGCTGAACCGACGCTTCGCAGAGGTCAGACACACACCCACACACGCACACACACAGGTCTGGAGTGATGTTTCATCGGTGTTTGTCCTGTAGGATCACTCCATCCCGACTCACCTGGGTTACGCAGTGGCTCCTCATCACTCCGGCGTGTATCCCGTCCACATCCAGCTGTACGAGGCCTGGAAGCGCGTGTGGGACATCAGAGTGACCAGCACTGAGGAGTATCCACACCTCAAACCCGCTCGATTCAGACGCGGATTCATCCACCGCTGCATCAGGGTGAGTGTGTGTGTTTGGTTGAATAGCTTTTAAAATGATACTGTAACGTAAGCCACTTTTTCACGGACTCACAATTGCATAAACATTTGTCACATTTTGTTCCCAAATGACAGTCTGGTCTCTTAAATCAGTCATGAAGCACAACAGCAAGAGCGTTTACACTCTTATTGCTTATTTCTTACTGCTTATTCACCACAGTTGAATGAGTGATTAATACATGAATATTTATCCTTTATCCACACAGGACAAATGACCTGCAAAACATTTAAAGGAAAAATATGATGGGTTTTCAAGTGCTCATCAATGTAAATAATTATTTTGTAATTTGTTTTATCATTATTTTATAGTTAATAATTACTTTATTGAACATTTTATGAAACATTATTGCATGTATTTTATAATTATTATACAAAATATGAAACAATTATGAAATTATAAATAATGAAATAACTAACATAATTACCATAAAATAATTATAAAATAAAATTGAACTATTAAAATAACAAAATAATATAGAATACCTATAAAATAGTTATGAAATAATATTACATTTAAAAAATTGGGTTTCCCAGTGCTTATCAGTGCAAATAGTTATTTTGTAATAATCATTTTTTTAAATAATTATGAAATAATATATATTATGAAATTGACAATTATTAAATATAAAAATTATATATTTGATATTATTTCATAATTACTTTATAGTTAAAGTAATTATGATATAATATTAAATGTATAGTTTCATAAAAATATTATTTTGTAATTACTGTAAAATAATTATTGAATAATATTAAAATCTAAAATTAAAATAATGGATTTCCACTCTATTCATAACCAGTCATTCTACATAAATACTGCTTAGAGCAATGCATTTTATTGGAATAATATGATCGTCACCTCGCACTCATGGTTTTGATTCAAATATTTTTCTAAAATAATAAATGCACCACATCCGATTGGACGGCTGCATCTGACTAACTGACAATAGCTGAAATATTTTATATTGTAATGCATTCAGAGTTCAAATCAGATCAGCAGATCTCTCTCTTCTATGGAAATCAATGACTTTCAGTCCATTCCCTATCATTTGTGAGACAGTGAAAAGGCAGCTTTAAAATCAGCACTCAAGACGCTGTTTGTCAGAGCTTTTGAGACACTGAGACTCGGCCCGTAACAGTCAAAGCTGTTCATCTCACGCACAACCAACAGTTAACAATACGACCCCTGAATTAAGAGTGAAAACTGTCCCTCCGTCTCATTCCCTGTTTGATTTATCCTTTATTTCAGGAGCAGATTAATATTCCGCTCGCCCTCTTTCATCGATTCTCTAACGAGTTTGAGCTCCTGAGTTCAGTGTGAGATGTTATGAATATTACATTAGCTCACATCTATTTATTTCCAGAGAGACAGGCGCTGTCCTGGAGCCCATGAGAAGAATGTGTGTGTGTGTGTTAGGCAGTGTGAACGGAGAACTGATTGTGTGTGTGTGTGTGTTTTGCTCAGGTTTTGCCCAGGCAGACGTGCGGTCTGTTCACACACACCATCTTTCATAAGGAGTACCCCGGCGGGCCGCAGGAGCTGGAGCGGATCATTGACGGAGGGGAGCTGTTCCTCACTGTCCTGCTCAATCCCGTCAGTCCCTCTTTACCAACTCTATACATCAACTTACGCTGTGCTTATGATTGTACTGTCAGCTGGACTTGGAGATATAGCTATATAAATGATGATGTTCTGTAAACATCTTAATATTTATATATTTGATGTATATATATATATGACTTAAAAGGGTGTTTGTGTTTTTTTCCAGTCAGAGAAACGTCATTTCAACCAAACAGTCAGTGTAGCCAAGTAGATGCGTGTGCTTAAACATAAAATACAGTACAGATGTAGTTACAAAATAATCAAGACATGCTGAACTTCAGATATTTTTCCTCCTACCTTTATGAAAATGCAAGTAGGTAAACAGTGTTTCCTATTAATACTTTGTTGGTCTATAAATAATATATAATAATCATTAAACGATTAATAATTATAAATGATAAAAATAACTGAAATCATTATGCAGTTATAAAAATAATTATTTTAATATTTATATTTTGTAATTATGAAATGATCTAAAATATAAAATAATTATTACATGGAAAAAATAACTGTGCAATAATTATGAAATATTACAAATAAAATAATTCAATAATTGTTTCAGGTTTTATTATTATTTACCGGCTATTCAAAAGAATTTAGAAAATTCTTTCAAGATTTGAAGATTTGAAAAAAGGTGATGTTGTAATCAAGACATCTTTTTAATCAAGGAAGAATAATATTTAATAATTTTATTGATATAGACCAATGAAACAAATATTAATAATCAACATTATTTACCTAATTTGTATTTTCACCAAAGGTACAAAGAGTGAATAACGAATTAATATTTATCCAGACAAAACAAATGACCTGCAAAACATTTGAAGGAAAACATCCAGAGCTTATCAATGTAATTAATTATTTTTAATTGTAAAATAATTATTTTATACTTATTTTATATGTAATAATTATGAAATAATATTTCATGTAAAATTAGTTCTGAATTGATGAATCATAAATTATACAATATTTTATGCTATTATAAAAAATTTTAATGGTTATAAAGTTTTAATGGTTAATTTTTATTGTAATTTTTTCATAATTATTTTATATTTTATATCATTTCATAATTATAAATTTGTAATTATGAAATGATCTAAAATATAAAATAATTATTACATGGAAAAAATAACTGTGCAATAATTATGAAATATTACAAATAAAATAATTCAATAATTGTTTCAGGTTTTATTATTATTTACCGGCTATTCAAAAGAATTTAGAAAATTCTTTCAAGATTTGAAGATTTGAAAAAAGTTGATGTTGTAATCAAGACATCTTTTTAATCAAGGAAGAATAATATTTAATAATTTTATTGATCTAGACCAATGAAACAAATATTAATAATCAACATTATTTACCTAATTTGTATTTTCACCAAAGGTACAAAGAGTGAATAACGAATTAATATTTATCCAGACAAAACAAATGACCTGCAAAACATTTGAAGGAAAACATCCAGAGCTTATCAATGTAATTAATTATTTTTAATTGTAAAATAATTATTTTATACTTATTTTATATGTAATAATTATGAAATAATATTTCATGTAAAATTAGTTCTGAATTGATGAATCATAAATTATACAATATTTTATGCTATTATAAAAAATTTTAATGGTTATAAAGTTTTAATGGTTAATTTTTATTGTAATTTTTTCATAATTATTTTATATTTTATATCATTTCATAATTATAAAATAATTATGAAATAATAGTAAACGTAAAACAATTACAAAATAATCGTTTCAGACTTATATTTATAATTGGCCATTCTACAGAAATTGTATTTCCAGTGAAATGGCTTTGATTGGCTGAAGTGTGGTGTTTCTCAGATTAGCATCTTCATGACGCACCTGTCGAACTACGGGAACGACCGCCTGGGTTTGTTCACCTTCAAACGGCTGCTCAACTTCCTGCTCACCTGGACGCACCTGAAACTACAGACGCTTCCTCCGCTGCAGCTGGCCGACAAATACTTCCAGATGTTCCCGTCTGACACCGAGCCGCTCTGGCAGGTCTGTGACGACGGCTATTTACTCAAAGTGTTGAGTTGAACTACAGGAACAAAATATAAATCTGCATTTGAAATCTGAATGAAATGCGTCATGATGTGATTAAAAGCACTGAATCCAGCTTCACTGTGATTGGCTGCTGCTTACAGCTCATTTACATAAAGTCCAGCATTTCCCGACTCTTTCTCAGCTCTGGCTGTCAGTCTGCTTGTGATGCTTTCTCTCGTCTCGGTGAAATCTGTCAGCGGTGTGATCTTGTGTTTAGGACCCCTGTGAGGATAAAAGACACAAGGACATTTGGTCGAAAGAGAAAACCTGCGACCGTTTCCCAAAACTGCTGCTCATTGGCCCTCAGAAGACGGGTGAGGAACAACAGCACCACCTGACAGACGCATTCAATACTGCACACACTCTTTACACTGCCAGATTACTTCAGACTTTATTGGCATGATTGTGTTTTAAAATATTGTCAAAGCGTACACAAAACAAGTAATATGAAGAAAAAAACTATTAAATTAATAATTAAAATTAACAGTTAAAACCGTGTTAAAATAAAGTGCTTAGTAATGAATTAGAAAAAAAATATTATATAATAGATGAAATGACTGAAAGATTCATTTAGATGATACATTAATTTATGTCACTGTTATTATTTTAAATAAAACATTAAAAACATTTGATTAAAACTAAAAACAAAACAAAAAAAGTATTGTTATTTAAACTTATTTTATTTCAGGTAGAAATTTTTCATTTTCATTTAGTTTAACTTTTAATTTTAGAAATATATATATATATATATATATATATATATTTTTTTTTTTATAATAATAGAAT
>NW_015641057.1:1526757-1540583 GCF_001515625.1 Sinocyclocheilus rhinocerous
TATATATATAAATATATATAAATTAAAAGTACTAAAATAACTAAAACTTAATTAAAAAAAGGTATATAGACATATTTAAAATAATTAATAAAAATGACAAAAACGCACAACAAAATTACTGAAATTTTTAACAGAACTTTAAAAGGGAAATATCAAAATAAAATAAAAATACTAAATAAATAATAAATAAAAAAAATCTAATTGAAAATAGGTACAACATCTATACTGTAATAACAGATTTTTTATCAGATCAATGGTACATTTTCTCCATGTTTTTCTCAGGAGCGACGGCTCTCTATCTGTTTCTGGGCATGCATCCTGATCTGAGCAGTAATTACCCCAGTAAAGAGACGTTTGAGGAGATTCAGTTCTTCAGCGGTCACAATTATCAGCGGGGCATCGACTGGTGAGTTTCAGTGGAGCTTCAAACATCATAACGCTGCTTGTTTGCTTTTATTTCTCATTGTTTTCTTAATCTCTCCTGCAGGTATATGGAGTATTTCCCCCTCCCATCCAACAGCGGCTCTGATTATTATTTTGAGAAAAGTGCCAGTTATTTTGATTCAGATGTAGCTGCGGTCCGAGCCGCAGCGCTGCTGCCCAGAGCGAAAATCATCACGGTTCTGAGTGACCCTGTGGACAGAGCCTACGCCTGGTACCAGGTACATACTACACCATTTACATCTGACCAACTTACTTTCTTTATTAACAAAGCATTAAAGCAAACACACATTTTGTGGAGGCACAAGTAAGAGACTTTGTAAAGAAAGCCTTTGTAAAGACAAAATGAATTATTAATGTACAGTACCATGACTTTACCACATTAACCATTAGGGTTGGGCGATGTCTACCAAATTGGCATCGGACGATGGCTGCAGTGAAACTTTGTGATGTACGATGACATCGGTGGGCAGGGCGGGGTTAGGGGTGCCCGAAGCGTGAAACAAATAACGCGTTATACGGAGCCAATTATAAGGTTATAAGCCAATTATAAGCGTTATAAGGTTAGCCGCTTGCTAGCGGTAGCCTGTTGCATTACAGTACATGTGCAATCAAAAGCAGTTTCAATAGCTGCTTCCCGATGCCCGCAATTTATATACAGTCGCCTATACTTACCCAACGATATAATTGCGAGAAAAAGTATTTATATATTTTTTTATCCTCCCATCTCATAGGCTATTTATTCCTTTAGGGTTTCCGTAGTACACTTCATTTCCTTTCCGAACACAGAACTGGGATGCGGCGGATTGCGGGAGGGGGGGCCATCCTTTTAGCAGTGGTATTTGAAGTAAAACTGCAGTAATCGCAATGAAAATATCTTTTATGAAATTTAATGTTTTTAATTTTTGTGTGGTATCACTATTATCAGTAATATTTTTAACCATAAAAACACTTAAAATCATGATACTATAGTTATTGTAATATGATACTTGGCTATACAATTAAAAATTACTCTTAACCATCAGTGTAGACTAAAAATGTAATTAATTAGTTATTATTTAAAAAATTAATTTATTAAAAGAATTTGATTATTATAAAAAGCAGGTAAATAATGTTTTTAAAATTTAAAATATCATAAAATAATTCAATTTCATTCTTCCTTTAGTTCATTTAATATTTCTATTTAACCGTGAATACAGTTAGAAAGAATCATGATACTGTAATTATTTTTCTATAATTTTTCTAGTATTTTGTGTACATTTCTGTGCTAAATGTGGTTTGTTGTACATACATTTATTTGTAGTATTTTGGATGTAAAATAAAAAATTACAGTTTGAACCATCAATGTAGACTACCAATGTAATGAATTCATTATTATTAAAAATGTAAAATAATGAATGAAAATAATAAATAAATAAAATATTAGTAAAATTTTAACTATTTTTCTATTTATTTATTAAAAAAGTTTCTTGATTATTATACAAGTAGGTAAATAATGTGGATTATTAATATTTGTTGCATTGGTCTATATCAATAAAATGATGAAATATTCTTCCTTGAGTTAATATATTAAAATGTCTTGATCATTTTCAACTATATGCTTTTCTGCATTTTAGTGTTTGTATTAAACATTTGAATCTTCAGTGACTATTTGGTTAGTGTTCATTTTAACATTTTTTTTTTCTCTTCAGCATCAGAGAGCACATGCTGACCCTGTGGCTCTGAAATACTCTTTCCATGATGTCATTACGGCATCCCACAATGCACCTGTGAAGCTGCAGGTCCTGCAGAAGCGTTGTCTGGCTCCAGGATGGTACGCCACACACCTCTCACGCTGGCTCAAACACTACCACCACGACCAGGTCTGTGCGTTTAGCAGCATGTATGACCGTATGTTCTAATACAGCAGATTTATTTCTCATTTTTCATTCATTAAACCCTCACAGATTCTGGTTGTGGACGGTCAGACATTGAAAACGGATCCAGCGTCGGTCATGAAGAAGATCCAGACGTTTCTGGGTTTGGAGAATCGAGTCGATTACCACAAGACACTAGCGTGAGTTTGAGCATCAGCACACAAATTCATATTATATGTTTTAACTGTGACGTTTCAGTCTCATGACTTTCTTCAGGCATAAATGAACATTGTTTGAATTAAATACACTCAAAAAAGCTTTCATGAACTCAAATCAAGGTTAGCTTAGGTCTGTACATCAAAACTAGAACAAGTTCATTTACAGTGAACAGATAATGTTTCGTTAAACAAACTTTAAAAACAAGAATGCAAGTTAAAAAATGATTCGTGTAGTCTAGACACAAAACGAGTTGGTTA
The DNA here is from genome assembly GCF_001515625.1 of Sinocyclocheilus rhinocerous. NCBI lineage: Eukaryota > Metazoa > Chordata > Actinopteri > Cypriniformes > Cyprinidae > Sinocyclocheilus > Sinocyclocheilus rhinocerous. Next base: position 1,529,531 of record NW_015641057.1, read on the forward strand.
CATTCCATTTTACAAATGTAAGTGAATTGAATATAATGAAATTATGATGTGACAGTTATGTTGTGCTCAAGAATTGTTTCTTCAGCTCATTTTAACAAAGGAAATTGAACAAGCAGCAAACATGTTAACTTGTTGAGTGTGATGGGAAAATAGAACAGTTTCTGTTATATTGTGAATATAGCCATAACTAAAAATTTTAGCACTACCCAAAGTGCATTAATGTTTAAACTTTATTTTGTAGTAATACGTAGACTTATCAAAACAATAAGGTATTTATACATTTTTAATAAAACATTATTAGATAAATTAATTGGTGTTGTCCTTCTATTAATACACTTCCGGTGAAAAGTTTGAAATAATTACGATTTTTTTTTAATGTTTCTGAAAGAAGTCTCTTCTGCTCACCAAAGCTCAAAAAATACAGTAAAAGCAGTAATATTGGGAAATGTTATTTCCATGTAATTTAACTAATTTAGTTTTCTGTGTGAATACATTGTAAAATGTAATTTATTCCAGTGATGCCAAGCTGAATTTTCAGCATCATTACTCCAGCATATTAGAATGATTTCTGAAGGATCGTGTGACACTAAAGACTAAAGTAATGATGCTGAAAATACAGCTTTGCATCAAAAAAGTAAATTACATTTTACAATATATTCAAGTAGAAAACAGCTATTTTAAATAGTAATAAGATTTCACAATATTACTTTTTTTTTTACTATATTTTTGATCAAATAAATGCAGCCTTGATGAGCAGAAGAGGCTTTTTTCAAAACCATAAAAAAAATCTAGATTTAATAGTGACATGCAAACTAAGGTTAATAGTTGGCCTCTATCAGCATGCAGAACCTTTTATAACAAATATCAAGAATTTTTGCAAGCTACAGGATGTTTTCATCTCCTTTCTACACTTTTTTTTCCCAAATGATGTTTTGCAGGTTTGACCCCAAGAAAGGCTTCTGGTGTCACCTGCTGGACGGAAGAAAGACCAAGTGTTTAGGGAAGAGTAAAGGACAGATATACGCAGACATGGACATACAAGTAACTCTTTTCACTCATTGAATGTATTTATTGAGTTTATTGTAAGAAGAAGTAGAGGAAATACACATTCTCAGTCTGTCCCTCTTCATCAGTCTCAGGTGTTTTTGAGGAACTACTACAGAGATGCTAATATCCAGCTCTCTAAACTGCTGTACAAAACGGGTCAGGTTCTTCCCGGCTGGCTCAGAGGATCTGCTCAACATCAGGTAACAGAGGCTCTCGTTTGGCCAGCGCCACAAACATCTGGAGTGCCATGAGACTCTCGGATGGATGTACAGGAGGAGCAAACCACCTCTGACTGGAGCTTGTTCTTACCTAGATGAGTTTAAACTAAAAACTGACTTAGTGCTTTAAAACTCGCTGATACTAATTTTGTAACTATTTAAAGGCCAGTATTTATGAGCTGACTCACATCTGTCCTGTTATTGACAGACTGTGCTGAACTAATATGAAGATCCTCAAACATATTGTTACTGAAACCTATACAGTTTTTTTTACTCAACAAATTTGATACAGACTCAATATGATTTTATAAAGTCAAAAATCATGCCAACGAACTGTGACGTCTGGTATGGACATTCGCATTTTGTAACTTGTTGTTTTTACATTTTTAGTTAGTTCTCTGTTGTTGTTTTTGTGTGCTCGGGATGGTTTTACATTTTCTAACGTGGACTTTTAAAAGAGTCGATTTAGTCACGCTTTAATCAGAGGACTTGCCTCTTCTGTGAAACTTTGTTGAGCTCAAAAAATGACAGAAACGTCCTATCAAACAGTAGTGCACTATATTCCATCTCTTCAGAATCAGAAACCATGTGATGCTCTATATGACAAACAGACTGAAACTTCAATGATTTGTTGCATTTTATTCATGTTCATTATATAAAATATCTTGTGTTTCACGGAAGAATGTCATACAGGTTCGAACAAAAAGTGTGAGAAAATCATTATTTTTGGTTGAATTATCCATTTAAAGTTGTATCTCATGAGCTAAATAATACGTAGTTAAATATTAGAGCTAAATAATAATGCATTTCTACTCTTAGAACATTTTACATATTTATTTTTTTCATAAAGGTCACCTGTCATTTGTGTTCACTAGAGCTGGTGTGAATTTATGTCATGCATGAAGGTGAAATTATACGATATATTGAATATCGGGCGGATGTTGAAAAATAACTCATGTGACCTTTGGAAAACCCATCACTGTTTTATTACTACAGGGTTTATTTGGTAGCGCCCCAAAACCGTGATATTAACAGTTTCTATGGATTATTGATATGGTAATATGAATATATGAATGCAGATTGAAGCATCTCTTATTACATGATTCAGAAATTAATTCTCATGTTTTCTTCTTTGCCTGTGATCTGACCTGGTCAAACACATGCAGATTAGAGCAAAAATAAACCACACTGTTACTAATGCTGGAGATGTGTGTGTGTGTGTGTGTGTGTGTGTGTGTGAGATATTCTTCGATGTCGTGGTGTTGTTGCTATGGTTACACATTTCCTCATCTCCTAAGTGTTTTTATGAGTTTAATTACATTCATATTGTGTTTTGGTTTGAAAAGCTCCAGAGAATTTGAGATTATTAATGTGAGTTTCTCATGTAAGAAACTTTTCTAGCGGACTTCTTGAAAGCATTTTGGGCAAGGACTTTTATTTGTTGGTTTTTAAAATACATTTCATGACACATTAGTGATGTATAAAAATGGTGTAGTGCATTTGTTCAAACACACGGTGGCAGCAGAAGCTTTCAATATTATGAGTTTTTGAGAGCTGAAACAATCCCGTGTCTTAACATGATTTCCTGGTGGAAAACCTGTTTACAACAAAGTCATCATTATAATGGTAACTATAAAGTTGAATAGTTATTATAATTCCATGACAATAGTAAAACTCACACCACAACTGTAATGATATCGTTGGAATCACTTTCATAACGACTATTTCCAGCTGATAAACGATAAAAACATTGCCAATCAGAATCCACTTGACTTTAAAGGGGTCATATGATGTTGCTAAAAAGAACATTATGTCACACAGCGTCTTTACGACATGTTGGCGGAAACAACAAAACTACAGCGAGTATTAAAGTTACGCCTTCTTTCTTTGCGTGAACATTTGGGCGGCGTTATGCAAATCTTCCCACATCGTGACGTAGATATGTGGGGGCATGTTAGAACGAGCCGTTTTAGGTAGGTGTGGCTGACTCTTAACTTTTATAAAGAATATCTCTTTGGATTTGAGACTTTAGTCTTTGCAACTTTACAGATCTTCTTTATGCACCAAGAGCTTGTAACACTCCAAAGAGAAAGGAAAAATTTAAATCGCATCATATGACCCCTTTAAAGAGCGCGGAAATTTAAGCGGCAAATGACGTAACTGAGGCGCGCCCTTAGAATAAAAGGGACGTTAACGTTCCTTTGTGTGGACGCTAAAATAACTGTCGTTTTTGGTGTGATAAAAGCAGTTTTCTTTCTTTTTGACTTTAATTACTTAATGTTCCTGGTCTTTTTGTGAATGATTCATCAGTCAAAAAGTTTATTTTTTATAATCGTTCATCAAAATGTAATAACCTGCTCCACATATCAAACAACCTTCCTTTGCAGCTTTGTTTGGATCATGCTAGTTTGTCGCTGGTCCAAGACGGCCTTCAGTCTCAGGTAACGTTACAGTGACTGTACTAGTCAGAAGATTGTTCATTAGTTGTACAATTTCAGAATGAAAATTTTCCCGGTAAGTTTGAATAGTAAGTTGAGTTGGTGTTGGTCACATGTCATTGAGTGATTTTGAAGTGGCTTATGGTGGGTTACGGTGGTCTGAGCTTCACTGTAGACACTGGTAATGAGTTTCTCTAGAAACGTTGCTGGCTGGAATCAACATCTAGTTACAAATTACAAATACTTGCTCATCAAATGTATTTAATTTAAAATACAAAATACTGGTGTGAGAAATGTATTTAATTAAAATACAAATAATTTGTCATTTGAAAATACAAACAATATTTACAAGCAATCAAGCTCAAGAGACAGTGCCATTACATTTAGATACACATATAAGAGACAGATAAGTGCTTTCCCCTCCTTGAACAACTTATAAACAACATATTCTTTAACCCTAACACTATACACAATATATCCAATATATTGATCCATATTTCTTCTCATTTCTGTTTACTTGATTACCATCAAGCATTTCTACACTTTTTTTTCATGTTTCTTTATTGCTCCTTTATCGTTTCTTTGTAAGCATGTCAAAAATTAAGCAGTCCTGCAAAACTGTATTGTCATACCACCTAATCCTACTCGAGAGAATGGCTCAAACTATTTCACTGTCAACAGTACAGATTAACTCCTGAAAATGTTGATATTTAGCTGTTAAAGGGCTCTATGTAGAATACAGAAACCCTTGTTATTAGCGACACCTAATAATTAGTCTACAAGCTTTCATTTTTTTTAAGTTTCGTTACATGCTGTTCAGACATTGACAATAATATTTATTTTAATTTCCCTTTGTCTATAGAAACAAGTAGCTGACTTTTGCCAAGCAAACTAACGTCACTTGTCAGCTAGCAAGTAAAGTTCTAGAGCAGCTTTTTCTTCTGTCCTGTAATAATAACATTCAGTGAGCAATATCTGATAGTATATATTTTAATACATATTTAGCCAGTTTGCACTGAGCACAAAACAGCTTCTTTAATTTTTTCGCAGTTGGAAGATGGAACCATGGACAAATTAAAGGTTTATTTCCCTCAAAAATGGAAGTTCTGTCATTAATTACTCACCCTTGTGGCGTTTCACACCCGTAAGACCTTCATTCCTCTTCCAAACACAAATGGAGATCTTTTTGATGAAATCCGAGAGCTTTCCCTCCATAGGCTGCAACGCAACTTATACATTCAAAGGCCAGAAAGTCACTCTATGTGACTTCAGTGTTTAACCTCAATTTTTTAAGTGACGTGAGTGCTTTGTTTGCACAATAAAACATAATTTACAACTTTATTTATGAAAATATTGATCTGCATTGTGTCTTCACATGAGCAGTAAAACGCATTTGTGTTGTGTTCATGCCATAGAAGACTCGCGTCAACACAACGCACATGAGTGAGTGTTCAACATGTGGATAAATGTTTGGATAATAGTTTTGGAAATAAAGTGGTAAATTATGTTTTTGGTGCAAAAAAGCACTCACGTCACATAAAATTGGATTACTTAATGATAAACTTAATTACATGGATTACTTGATGTCTTTCCCACCTTTCTGGACCTTGAATGTGTAAGTTGCATGACTGACTGTATAGGGCCAGAAAGCTCTCGAATTTCATAAAAAAATATCTTAATTTATGTTCCAAAAATGAACGAAGGTCTTACAGGAGTGGAAAGACACGAGGGTGAGTAATTAACAACAGAATTTTTTTTTGGTGGGGGGTGGGGTTGTGAAAGAACACAATATACAAACCTGAAAAGTCCAGAAGCCTGGTATTGAGGAAGGGGCACATTCAGGACTGGTTCTGCTTCAGGATCAAAGACACCATAATCCCAACGGTCCTAGAGAGACCAGTGAAGAGCTTGGGGAAGTGGTATGAAAGTGAAAAAGTGAAAGTGACGTGACATGTGGCCAAGTATAGTGACCCATACTTGGAATTAGTGCTCTGCATTTAACCCATCCAAAGTGCACACACACAGCAGTGAACACACACACACCGTGAACACACACCCGGAGCAGTGGGCAGCCTTTTTTTTTTTTGCTGCGGCGCCCAGGGAGCAGTTGGGGGTTCAGTGCTCCCTGCCGGTACGAGACTCAAACCCACAACCCTTAGGTTACGAGTCCGACTCTCTAACCATTAGGCCACGACTTCCCCCGACTTCCGGGTATAGGGCAGACCTCAACGATAAGCGGGGAGTGAGGGAGATGATTATCCAAGTAGACACCTGGATGACATCCTTAGAGAAGAGCGGCCTACCCGGCAAATACAAGGCCTGGGGTTACCAGCATGGGGTACTTCCTAGACTGATCTGGCCTCTGCTTGTTTATGAGGTACATGTCTCTACCGTCAAGGGATTGAAGAGGAAGATTAACACCTAAGGAGGTGGCTGGGTGTCCCAAAAAGCTTCTGTTCCATTGGCGTGTACAGCACAGGCAGCAAGCTGCAGCGGTGCTCGAGGAGTATAAAGCAACAAAGACACGCCAGGCCATGATGCTGCGAGACAGCAAGGACGAAAGAGTACGCCAGGCAGGCACTGTGGTCAGGACAGGTCGTAAGTGGTCAGCCAGCAGAGCACTGACGGAGGCTGAGGATCGGCTGCAGCATGCCGACATCATTGGGACAGTAGCTCAGGGCAGGCTTGGACTGGGTTGCTTCACCAGAACGAGCTGGAACAAATCTGACCCAAAGGAACGCCGCAGCATGATACAGAGGGAGGTCCGTAAGGCAGAGGAGGAAACCATGAAAAAACAGGGCAGCTGGACAAGGTTGGAGGGCGTACGAGAAAGGGCCCTGACATGGCAGGATATTTGGACCATGGAAGGACGCCGGATAAAGTTCTTGATGTGTTCTGCCTACTACATCAAGCCTCCATATTTGGGGGATGGCAGAGAGCCCCAGCTGCACATTATGTGGAAAGCAAGCCAACCTTGAACATGTCCTCTCAGCATGCCAGTCAAGTTTGGCAGATGGGAAATTCTGGTGGCATCATGATAAGTTCCTGTCTCAGTTGGCGGATGGTGTGGAACAGGCAAGGAAGAAGGTTAAACAACTTCCCGACGGGCACCATTTTATCCAGTTCGTCAGGACAGCAGAGAGCACTGCAGGTACAGAGGGAGGTACATGTACAGGTACAGGTTTCCTCCTCTGCCTTACGGACCTCCCTCTGTATCATGCAGTGCTACAGCAGAGAGAGCTGCAGCAGGACGGAGGAGTAGAGGGGTCCTGGCCTCAGCAAATGATTGGGAGATGCGGGCAGACCTGAAGAAGCGGCTCAAATTCCCAGAGGAGAATAGCACACACTAGCCTCAGACCGGATATTGTCCTCTGGTCTAGAGGCACCAAGCAGGTGGTGCTCGTAGAGTTAACAGTACCCTGGGAAGAAAGGATGGAGGAGGCCCACGTATCAAAGTATTTAATTACAAATTACATTAGATTTTTTTTGTCCAGCAAAATACAAAATATTTATTTAGTAATTAAATATGCATTTCAAATACATTTAATTAAAATACTGCCCATCTATGTCTGACACAACTTTACCAGGTTCATGTTCAGGTAATACATGTAATCCAAAGCTCCAATATAAACATGATGTTTAAAACTAATTTTAATCTAGAAATTTTAAGAAATGGAGTTAAAAACAGGAAAGGTTTTGCACAGACATGTTCATTGCTATCAGCCAGTCAGATGTTAGTATTGAGCTCACAAAATGTTTAACCAATCATCATCTATGATTAAGGGGTTGAGGTATGGTTATGGTTCAATTTGATTGACAGGGGTATTTTTCCTCACAGTAAACGCTGATCCAACAACATATCTGTCTTTAAAAAAATCTTGGTCCTCATTTACAAAATATAGAGTAAGCTTTGTCAAATCATTCCATCATGCATGATCCACACTGAAGTTCGTATTTATTATTTGGAGTCTCCAAGTATCAGTTACACACAAACATTGATAAAAAACAACAGCAAGAGTTTCTCAAGGCAAATGGTGAATGGTGGCTAGACAGCCTTTAAAAAAAGTTTTAAAAAGTTTGAAGGTTATGTAGCTCTTATGTGATTTGGTTCTTGACCAGAAAGATTGAGTGGAACTGAGCAGACGTTTGAAGGACAGACAGATGTCAAGCAACATTAAATGTTTATTAAAGTTTGAATGACCACAGAAAAAAATTTTTTTTCCTTGTCTCATTTACCTTACTCAACTTATAACTGAAGTTTAGTCGTATAACCAAATTAGCGGAGTCATTTGAACTCCATAAATAAATAAATAGTTTAACCAAAAATGAAAATTTACTCACCTTCAAGCCATTAAGATGGAAATGAGTTTTTTTTTTCATCAGATTTAGCAAAAGTTAGCATTAAATCACTTGCTCACCAATTGATCTTCTGCAGTGAATGGGTGCCGTCAGAATGAGAATCCAAACAGCTGATAAAAACATCACAATAATCCACACCACTCCAGTCCATCAATTAACCTCTTGTGAGGTGAAAAGCTGCATGTTTGTAAAAAACAAATGCGTTAAGATGTTTTTAACTTCAAACCGTTCCAGCTAAAATAAAAGCTATAATCCATAATAACGTTTCCTCCAGTAACAAAGTCATCTTATCTGAATCAGGAGAGAAATATGCACAGATCAAGCAATGTTTACAAGCCAAAACAGTTTTAAACAAATACTATGTGATTGGATTTTGAGAGGACAACAGGGGATGGACTTTGTTACTTGAGGAAGTGTTATTATGGATTATGGACTTGTATTTTAGCCAGAAGCGATAGTTTGAAATGAAAACATCTTGATAATAGATTTATATTTCTTACAAACATGCAGCTTTCGCTTCACCAAATGTTAACTGATGGACTGGAGTGGTGTGGATTACTGTGGTGTTTTTATCAGATGTTTGGACTCTCATTCTGACGGCACCCATTCACTGCAGAGGATCCATTGCTGAGCAAGTGATGGAATGCTACATTTCTTTAAAGAACACTGTAGTTCATGACTTTCATCTTTTATCTCCCTGCTTGTCCGTAAACAAACATGTTGCTAGGCAACAGGCCCCTGCAGTCGTGCTGGTGGTGGTTGTTAATGGAGGGTCTCGAGCCAGTATTGTTCCTGAAACGCTCCCCTCCCCCTGAACCAGGAGTCTGAAACACTCTTCTCCAGCGGGAGGAGGAGACACTGGCTTTATGAAGGCCACAGCACTTACGGGAACGAATAAAGAACACATTCCTACAGTCCATCCTAAAGGAATGTTTACACCATTCCCTTATAAACTTCTATTTTCTCATCTGGGTCTCGTCAAACGTTTGTTCTAAAAGAATGTTTCTCAACAACAACAAAAAATTGTCTTTAATGTCTCCTACACAGTAGTGACATTAAATGCTGGCTTTTGTTAAGATATTCAGCTATTTCTCCTTAGGAAAAAATACTCTGCTCTAGAGTTTCAGGACAATCTCATTATTGCCTCAAACTGCAGATTTGCAATCAAAAGTCAGAGATCTCAGTATGAACATTTCTCATCAAATCATCTGAGCTGCTATTCAAATTCATTATGTGAACTTCCCTGCTAACAAAAATATGTTTTGCTAATGTTCCATTAAGTTATTCAAAATGTCCAGTTTTTAAAATGTTTTATTTTTGGAACATTAAGGGAGCGTTCCATATTATCATTTTGCGAACATAGTAGGAATGTTACTTTTGAGCATTTTCTGAACATTCTGAAACAATTACAATAACATTTAAAAAATGTCTCTGGAAAAAAGTAGCATTATTAAAAATGTCCAGTTTTTTTAAGGCCTGGTTTCAGGGCTTAGACTAAGCCAGGATTAGGCCTTTAAATTAAAGGGGTCATGTGATGCGATTTCAATTTTTCCTTTCTCTTTGAAGTGTTACAAGCTCTTGGTGCATAAAGAAGATCTGTAAAGTTGCAAAGACTAAAGTCTCAAATCCAAAGAGATATTCTTTATAAAAGTTAAGAGTCAGCCACACCTACCTAAAACGGCTCGTTCTAACACGCCCCCACATACCTACATCACGATCTGGGAAGATTTGCATAACACCGCCCAAATGTTCACACAAAGAAAGAAGGCATAACTTTTATTCACGCTGTAGTATTGTTGCCGCCGCTGTCATGTCGTGAAGTCACTGTGTGCTTCGTTGTGAAAGCGAAACTACTTTGTTTGGGGAAAAAAAAGGAAAATAATGCCACAATGTGAATAATTATGGACCTCAAAGCTTACTTCCTAATGTAGTATAAGCTAATAAACCTGCCGTTGTGTGTTACAAATATAGTTGTCTTTCTGACGAATTGCTTTTGTTGCACATTCGTAAGTCACCTTGGATGATAAAAGCATCTGCTAAATGCATAAATGTAAATGTAAACAAGCTTCTTTTTTTTAATGTTTCCTCATGAGACTTTTCGTTCATCCAGTTACTCATCTTGAGTCAGTATCAGCTGCATTACTGCACTGCACCTTTATTTACTGTTTTTATTATTAATCTCTGAATTAGTCTTCGACTGTATGTAAAATGAAAGATACTGTCTGTGTCACACATCTGGTGTTCATTAGTGTTCTCTCCTTAGAGCTCATTAGTCTGTCTGTCAGAGGAAACACATCAGAGCTGAACATCTGTCTGGTTTCACACCGGCGCTGATGATGCTCCTGGTGTGTGTGTCTGTGTGCGCGTGTCTGTGTGTGTGTGTGTGTGTCTGTGTCGGTGTCTGTCTATCTGTCTGTCTGTGAGTGTGAGTGTGTCTGTGTGCGCGTGTCTGTGTGTGTGTGTGTGGTGTGTTTCAGGTATCGGCGACTGCTGAGAAAGCCTCTGTTTTTCCCTGATGAGCTCACAGTCGACACGGAGCCGCTGTTTGAAACGATGGAAGGAAAGATGGGCGAGTTCATTGCTGAATTGCGGCAGCACACCAACACACTCCTCAGCACCGTCTGTGAGTCTGAGGCCCGCTCATACAGTCTCTTTTTATTAGACATAGTTCCCAGGCTGTTCTACAGTCTTGTATATGAATGAACACAGGAAACTTTAGGCCACTGCGAGTCTCTCCGTCTCACACAGCACAATAAATACAGTGTGAATCAAACACGCTGTACCTGCCTGTCGAGTGAGATAATGGTAGCAAGTGTTTGAAGATGAAGTCTCAGGTTCTGCTTTGTAATAAAGTGGAATATCTGACCGGGATTGTTATATGTACAGCTGGCGTCTCGGCTTTGTCTTCAATTGTCTTCAAGTCTCAAGTTCTGGCATCTGGAACTTCCTGACCCTCGAGATTTTTATATTAATGTCCGTCCGGCCTTGTCA
>NW_015641057.1:1540593-1549959 GCF_001515625.1 Sinocyclocheilus rhinocerous
CACGCTTTATTTTAAGGTCCAATTCTCGCTATTAACAAACCATTAACTATGACTTTTGCCTCAATAAACTAAACCCCTAATTTGCTGCTTCTTAATAGTTAGTAAGGTGGTTGTTAAGTTTAGGTATTGGTAGGATTAGGGATGTAGAATATGGTCATGCAGAATATGTGCTTTATAAGTATTAATAAACAGTCGTGATACTCTCATGAATGGTAGCTGACTGACCCAGAAGAGAAGAAATCGTTGAATAAAGTTGATATTTTTGTTGTCTTTGCACACAAAAAGTATTTCATAGCTTCATAACATTACGGTTGAACCACTGATGTCACATGGACTATTTTATCGATGTCCTTACTACCTTTCTGTACCTTGACCATGGTAGTTCCATTGCTGTCTATGCAGGGTCAGAAAGCTCTCGGATTTCATCAAAAATATCTTAATTTGTGTTCCGAGGACGAACAAAGGTCTTACGGGATTGCATGAGGGTGAGTAATTAATGACAGATTTTTCATTTTTGGGTGAACTGTCTCTTTAATAATAGGCATGCTAACAAGCAACTAGTTAATAGTGAGAATTGGTCACCATACTAAAGTGTTGCAAAGACATGTTTTTTTAAATGTGCCTTTTAGAAAAAAAATATACTGGTGTGCATCTTGACACAAATCAATGACAATGACAGATTTTAAGATATGTCAGTGCAATCAGTTAAACCTTGTCGGTGAAACCAGGCATACATGTTTTAAAAACTTTTTTATTAGTTAATGCGACCGTTAAGGGAATATTCCATTTGATTGCATTATGGGAATGTTACTTTTGAATGGTTTATGAACATTCTGAAACAAGTAGTGACATTTCAAAAAAGGTTAAAAAAAAACATTCCATGAACCCTGTATGTTTTTATGCTGACATTATTAAAGACCAGATAACGCTGAGCAAACATTCTATTAACGTTGCTGTTCAGAACTTTGAGAGAACGTTCTCTGTTAGCTGGGTGGTGACTCATTTGAGCCTCTTTTATTTTAAGAGAAACAACAGTGATACAAAAGTTCTCAGCTGCGTCTCATTGAGATTGTTCTGTGGTCATGTGATCTGTTAGAGGGGTGTGATGTGCTATATTGCTCTGTTCTGAGGTGTGTGTGTGTGTGTGTGTGTGTCTCAGGGCCTCTCTTTTTCTTGTTTCCTTGGTCACACTGACGGACACACACACTCTCACTATGGCGGCCTCAGAGACATGCAGCTCTGTTCCTGAGGCTCCTGAACCAGAGTCCTGCGACGGACCGCAGCTGGACCAGAACCGGGAGCAGGATCAGACCCTGCAAAACCAGAAGAAGAAGGAGGAGGAATATGAGGACGAGGAGGATGAAGGATCTGAACTTCAGGACCAGGAGCCTTCAGACCCGGAGTGTGTGGAGGAGAGATTCCGGATCGACCGGAAGAAGCTGGAGCTCATGCTGTACGGTCAGTGTTTGATCGATGACGGTAATCTGTCACGGTTTTCTGTAGAATTATTCCAGAAGCTTCATTAACCTGTGCATGCAAATGAAACCCATTTAGAAAGCCACCTGTCATGGTTTTCCAGCAAAATGTCCCTCTGAATGCACTGAGATGTGATGTTAGGGAGCGTTAGATGGATGTGGCCCGTTTGTGTGGCGCTTCTGCTGTGATGAACAGGTTTAATGGTCTGTTATCATGAGCTGTCCAGGAAGATTCTGGAGTCGAGTCGAGTTTAACCGGCCATGATTCATCAACACGAGCTGGAGTTCGCATTCAAATCCCTCAGAGATGAGAGCGAGTGACCGATTGAGCTTGTCAGAGAGGAAAGCAAAGAAATGCAGATGTTTTTGTGCTGATCTGGTATAGAAGTTCAGAAGTTCTCCTTCAGAGCTCATCAGACTTATTGGAGGAGTTAACTTTAAGATGAACCTCACATCAGATCTTTCACCTAAAGTTCCTTAGAATTAGAAACAGTATTTTTTTTGTTGAAAAAAGGTGCCTCTGATTACTTAGCAAGCACAGCTCTCCTCATAAACACACATGATTTGAGGAATCGCTCGTTTCTGGATCTCAAACACTGGACACACACACCGCTTTAACAGTGATTCTTGCTTCAGTCGTCTGTGTTTCTGCTCATTGTGTCTTTAGTTCGCTGTGTTTGCTTCTTTCACAGGGAGGTGAATTAGTTTTGCGTCAGCATCGGTTGCTCTAACATAACTTTGCTGTTTGACGCCGTTTCTCAGAAGCAGCTTTGGGGGCTTTTTCTTTTACACGCACACTCACACACACGCTGGCTGTTCAGTCATTCTTGCTTGCAGAGCCGTGTAACCCGTAGCGATGAAGAGCAGTTAATGAAAGGAGGGATGTTCACCCTAACCCTGTAAATGTCACTCTGGGGCAAATGTGTTTAACTTTACCACCCCCTCACACACACACACACAGACACTCTCCATAGGCGTAATGGTTTTCAAACTGTACAAATTGTATTTTCTATCTCTTAACCTAAACCCTAGGCCTAAAATTACCCCTCACACAAAACTTTTTGCTGTTTTAAATTTTCAAAAACTTCATTCTGTATGATTTTTAAGCTGTTTTCCTCATGGAGACAAAAAAAAAGGTCCCCACAAGGTAAAAAAAACTGCTGGTATAACTATCCTTGTGGAGACATTAGGTCCCCATAACGTAAGGAGTACCAGGTACACACACACACACACACACACACACTGCCTTTACATGTTTGAACTCTGTTTGAGATTAGATGTTTGTGTTGTGTAGTTTCTTTAGAGATTTATCAAACCAATACATAAACACACACTGTAACTTTGTTTATTTCAGGAACATTTACATTTTCAGTAAAGCATATAAAGTATCATATAGCCTATATATTGTCTACATATAGTTTCGAATAGTTGATGTTTAAACAGAGCACAATATGAACAAAATATGCTATTATGAATGCAAAACATGCAATATAATTAAACAATTTTTTAAAAACAATTTTTAACAAAAACACACAGCTGTTTATTTGTTTAAGTACCATTTACATTGTTGGTAAAGCGTATTTTGTGTGTATATGTGTGTATTTATGTATTTGTCTGTAAATGTATGTTTATTTGTCTACATATAGTATACTTTAGAAACAGACTATATAGAAAATCTGTAAACTGAGCGCAATATCAACAAAATTTGGTTTTATAAATGCAAATTATGTAATGTGATATATTTAAATTCCATTTATATTTTTTATATTTTGCATCGTGTATAATTAAATATATTTTATAACTTATAATTTTATTATAATGTTTTAATATAAAATATGGTGTATAAATCTTTCTTTCTCTTTGTCTTTAGCTCCTGCAGAAGGTTCTGGACTGTCAGGTGAGGAGTTCTTCCAGAAGGTAAGAAACCGAAAGAGTTCAAATAAACATCTAATATTATTGATATTATTATTGTCATTGATATTTTATTATATTTTTTGTTAATATTTTGAATTATATATATATATTTGCATGCATATATATATATAGTAATTTTTAGTAATTTTTGTTGTATGTCATTTTTATTTTTTATTGTTAGTTTTAGATTAAATATATTTAGTTGTTTTAGTACTAAGGTTCAGCTAAAAAATAAAAAATGTTGCTTTGGGATCTAACTGAAATACGTTTTATATATTTTATTTCAGTTTTTGTATATTTTATTTCAAGTAATGAAAATGTGTTTTATGGTTTTAGTTGTGGTTACCTACAATAACTGATATGAACTCATCTTTGATCAGTTTCTGATATGGGCTTCATTCACATTTTCATATTTAAACGTTCATAATCCTGTCAAAGCGACTGCCAACAAACTTGTGCATATGTTTGTTGAGATCCTCTGGTGTCTCAGTATGAAGATCACATACTGTTTTTTTGTTTTTTTTTGCGGTTTTCTGGTCTTTTGTTAATTAAGGAGAAAGAAAAAAGTCACTGAAGTGATTTTGTCCCAAACACACAGAACAGGTTTGCTGTTATGAAGGCAAAACTAAGAGCTTTGAGATGCTAATGAGCCATTGTCTCTGTTGAATGGAGGATGTGAAGATGCAAACTGAGTCTTGAGTCCTCTGAACGTGAGTTTCTCTTCCTCGCACACTCATTATCTCAGGTGATGAGAGAAACACACACGCAGGTGAAATGGCCATCCAAGCTGAAGATCGGTGCCAAATCAAAGAAAGGTGAGTGCTGTCACACTCCTGTCATTATTTATTCACCCTTATGTTGGTCCAAACCTAAAAAGAGACGTTTAGTTGAATGTCCAGGCTGCTGTTTTACATACAATGACCAAAAAGTTCCAAAGCACCATAAAGGTGTCATAAAACTAGTAAGCATGACCCATGCACTGTATTCCTGGTGTCTGGTTACGTGCAATTGCCTTTGCCATTATTGACATCTCACCTGACGCAATGCATTTTCATGCAGCAAGTCTGAATATGCAGATGAGGTTTAAGCTAAAGTTATATGGGTTAAAGCCCAAAGTGTGCTTTGGTTTTTATGCGTAAACAAGATTCAGTTTGGGGACATAATTGTCCAGTAAGATAAATATGACAAAACCCTAGTTTGGGGACATATTCAGACGTATTTAGAAAAATGACTGATAAATTATTATTATTATTATTAATTTGTATTTATTTTTTTATTTTTTTTACTATAAATGCAAAGTACTCTCTTTTAGGGTTGGGGCAGTTGTTATAAGCTAAATATAAAACATTTATGTTAATTGAAATAAAATCTAAAAAAACCTTAAACTTATTTTTATTTCAGTTAAGTGCCAAGGCAACTTTTCTCATTTTTGTTTAGTTAAAGTTGAAGCACAAAAATGACAACAAAAAAAATCTAAACAGATATGTTTAGAAAAATACTTTAATATTTTTTTTTTATATTTTGATTTTCTTTTTTTTTGTATTTTCTTTTTTTTATCATCTGTAGTTTTTCCTCAATTGACCGCTCGCAGCAAGCTTGATTGACAGGCAATCTGACCAATCAGAACGTGGATATTATGTGCCACCGCTGCTATCCGCCATCTTGCCTGACAGCTACGGCCGGTCTCCATAGAAATCTATGTTAAAACAGGGTAAAAAAAGATCGACTGAATTGAAACTTTTTAATATAACTAAATATAAAAATGTGCGGATGGTTAAGCTGTGCTGTTGTTAGCTGCCACAGTAACGGCAATAAGCTAAGGAATTCCTGAGTACTTGTTTTGTATACCAGAAAACCTGTCATGTCCGGCGCTGTATGCATGGCTTGCAGCGCTTAAGTTAAAATACTGAGTGTTAAATAATAAAATGATATGTTAAAACGTGTGCTCTTATCATTCTGTGGACAAAATCCTGTAAGCTTCGCCCCGATCGGGAGCTGTATATGCACATGTGCGCTCATCTGTTTTCAATGCAGCTAACCTCGCTTCATGTCATCCTCCCACTCATTAAACTATGACAGGTCCTTTACTGCAAACAGACGGTCACTGCGACACTCTAAAGGGATGAAACTATGGCACCATGTGCTTTTTTTAAACCATTTTCATAGGTTGCACGTTATATTGGCTCGGAAAATATGTAAATGTGCATGCCCAGTATCTAACTAGGGTTAGTTCACCCAAAAATGATAATTACCCCATGATTTACTCACCCTCAAGTCGTCCTAGTTGTATATGACATTCTTCTTTCAGACGAATACAATCTGAGTTATATTAAATAATGTCCAGGCTAATCCATGTTTTATAATGGGAGTGGATGGTACCCCAAAATTTGAAGTCCAAAAAATTGCACCCATCCATTAAAAAAGAAGTCCACACGGCTCCGGGGGGTTAATAAAGGCCTTCTGAAGCGACGCGATGCGTTTGTGTAAGAAAAACATCCATATTGTCAACTTTATAAATCTTAATCTCTAGCTTCCGCTAACTGTCGTACGTGCGTTCACGAGAGAGTGGCATCCAGATGACGTAGCACGTAGGCAAACGCGGTGACGAACGCGGAATTGACGTACGTGGAAGCGCAGAGGAGAGATCAAAACAAAACACCGGTCACAAATTAGTAGTACAAAACGAAGATTTGTAAAGAAGAATGTCGGAGGATTTCGATATAAGCCGAGAGGACACTGGTTTTCCTTTGCTGTAAACAAAACTTGTTTCTCGCGAGACTAGCATATTCTCACCGGAGCTTATGCTACGCCTACTTCCTACATCATCCGCTGGAAGCCACTCTCTCGTGAATGAGCGTACGACAGTTAGCTATTATTTATATTATATTATTTTTATATTATTTATTAGCTATTAGTTAGTTATTTTTGGTATTAAAAAAGTGGCAAAAACTCACAAAAATGGCTAAAACTTAAACCCCAGACATATTTAGGGGTGTTCACACTTAAATAAACTAAAATATTAAAGAAGTATTCTTTTATATCTTCTTTTATTTTATTTTATTTATTATTTTATTTTAGTATTATTTTCATTTTATTTTTTTAATTAATTTACATTTTTTATTTTATTTCAGATGGTTGCATCTTCGTGCACCAAGTTTGAATATGCAGATAATATTTTTATAGCAACAATTTACTTTCTCAACAAATGTTTTAGTAAGTGTAATAACATGCACCGATGAATTGTTCACAATAAAATCAAAGGGGGAAAAAAAAATTTTCATAATATTTTGAAATGTAATGACTATCTCCATCTCTTAAAATTATTTTTCTTTACTGCTGACAAAAATAAAGACCATTTTTATGATCCCAATCCACACGTTTTCCACTGAATATGGAGTTATAGAAGTAAAATGCATTGTGATGATTTGTGTATTTCTGTTCAGATCCTCATGTGAAAGTGGAGGGGAAGAGAGCAAACGTTCTGGAGGCCAAACACAAGATTTTGGAGCTTCTAGAGACTAAGGTGAGGTTTGAGCTTCCTTTGATTTCTCTGTTCATCTGCCCTGTGGCGATCTCACAGCAGCCCACCTGTGCACAGGTGAATAAAGTCACGCTGAAGATGGACGTCACACACACGGAGCACTCTCATGTGATCGGGAAAGGAGGCGGGAACATTAAGAAGGTCATGGAGGACACTTCCTGCCACATTCACTTCCCCGATTCCAACCGGAACAACAGCGCAGGAGAAAAGAGCAACCAGGTACTCACTTCCCTCACTGTTGTAGCATACTGCTGTACACACTACATACTACATGATTCATTTGAGTTTTATATGCAAATGTAAGTAAGTAAGTATATACCTGCAGGTGTCAATCGCTGGGCCGGTTCAGGGGGTGGAGTCTGCCAGGAGACAGATCCGGGTCAGTGACTCATTAACATTAATATTCAATATATATGAAACATGTGAATTCAAACATGTGAATTTATAATCAGTATTCATATATTTAGATTTTTTTCTTTTATTTATTTATTTATTTTAAAAGATTTTTAAGATTGTTTAAGATGTGTCTTGGTTATATATCACCTCATAATCTGAAAGAAAGAAAGAAAGAAAGATCAAGACCATAAAAGGGTAATTAAATGCATTTTGTGAGGTATCAACTGATATGTATAGGTTGCACATCACTGAAAACAATATTATCACTCATTATTATTATCTATAATAAATAGGTGTATTTTTTTTTTCGGATCAGTTTTTGTTTGTATTTTTAATTAATATAAATTTTTTTTTTATCTGTTTTAGTTTTTACTTTATTTAGTTTTAGTTATTTTAGCAAGAGAAGAAAAAAAGAGAAATGTTGCTGAAATAAAAAGTTTAATTTTATATTATATTTTTATATTTTATTTTATTTTATTTCAAGTAACATTTGATTCAAATATGTGTTTTACGGGTGTGTGCACGTGAATCTGATTTGCAGGACCTGCAGCCCCTGGTGCTGACTTTTGACCTGCCTGTGACCCTTGTGGGAGGTGTGGTGTGTGACACGGGCTCGCCGGTGATTCAGCACGTGGCTCAGGCGTTCGGAGTGAGCGTCAGCTTCAGGACGCAGCCCAAACTCTACTGCAGCACCTGCAGCATGAGAGGAACGCAGGGAAACGCCGCTGCCGTCAAGGTGACGCTCGCCTTAAAATCTAAAAATATACATTTGTAAAGTTTTTATGCATTATGGTAGTATTTGTCATGCTACTTTTTATGCTGATTTACATTTTAAAAAATACTGTACTGTAATAATGAAAATCTAAGCAGAATCACCATTACGAAAAATAAAATGTGACTCATTCTAATACATATTCATTATATTCAAATATATGGCTTTGTATTCAAGATTCATATATTTAGATTCAAATATGTGTTTTACGGGTGTGTGCACGTGAATCTGATTTGCAGGACCTGCAGCCCCTGGTGCTGACTTTTGACCTGCCTGTGACCCTTGTGGGAGGTGTGGTGTGTGACACGGGCTCGCCGGTGATTCAGCACGTGGCTCAGGCGTTTGCCGTGAGCGTCAGATTCAGGACGCAGCCCAAACTCTACTGCAGCACCTGCAGCGTGAGAGGAACGCAGGGAAACGCCGCTGCCGTCAAGGTGACGCTCGCCTTCACACACGACATAGCGCCGCATACAGCATCAATAACTGACCTTTGACCTCTGCAGAAGGCCACCTGCGTCCTGATGGAGCTGCTGCTGGGCGCGGAGGCACTGGCCGGGGTAACAGGGGTGATGGTGAGCACACAGCTGGACGTGACCTCGCAGCAGCACCTGTTCCTGTTGGGTCAGAACGGAGCCAACTTCCTGACCGTCATGCATCAGACGCACACGCAGATCATCCTGCCCGACCTCAGCGCTTCGCAGCACACACCCTCGCTGCTGATCCAGGGCACGGCCGACGGAGTGTGTGTCGCTCGACAGCAGCTCATGGTACAGACCTGTGTGTGTGTGTGTGTGTGTGGTGAGCTCAGTTTGGGGATATAATGGTCACAAAAAGTGAGATACAGTGTTATTTATATATATTTTCTAGTATTTTTGTTGTTTTGTTTTGTTATTTTTATTTATTTATTTTTTAATCTGTCTACAGTATATAGTTTTTATAATTTTTTTAAATTTCAATGTTAGTTTTAGAATATTTCTTTACTTCAAGCTAAACTAAATGAAAATTTGAAATGTTGCTTTGTCAACTAACTGTAATAATAAATTGAAAAAGAAAAGACTCATAAGTTAAGTTTAATTAAGAAAAATATGTTATGCTTCTATATTAAATATATTTATAATATAAATTCTCTGAATATAAATATATACATGTGAATACATGTAAATATTTTCAAAATAGATACTGTATGTTTGTGTCTTTACAGTATATATACATAATAAATAGAGTAGTGCTGTCAAACGATTAATCACATCCAAAATAAAGGTTTTTGT
>NW_015641057.1:1550025-1569857 GCF_001515625.1 Sinocyclocheilus rhinocerous
CTATATATATATATATATACTGTATATATATATTTATTTATATAATAGTATATATAATGTAATAGTATATTACTGATACTGAAATAACACTGGGTCAGTCTGAACTCATTATAATTAACAGGTAATTTCTCCCAAAGTGCTTCTTTCACATTCATCAGTTTTAATATTTTCAATGCAATTACATTTCGAACAGTAGTAGACGAAACAAAATGACTATATCACTATATCTCCACATCAGCGTTTATGCATGTCTAATGGTGTGTGAAGACGTTTCTATCATTCAGTCATTATATATACTGTGGCCCCAGACAACATGTACAGTGTGTCCCAGTTAAAAAAGTCTCAAAGTAATTGCATTAGGAAATATCAAAGCAAATGTCATTTCATGTGAAAATAGAACACAAACACACAATTCTGACAGGATTACAACATACAGTACACTGTAAAAAATGACCGTGAATTTAACGGTAAAAGGTATACAATAAACAATAGACATTTGTCATGAAGTACATTTCCTCTGCAATGAATGAATGTGACACATCTGGATGAGACTATATCCATGTGTTGGTCTCCTGCTGGTGTGATGTGATGTGTGTGTTTTCTCGTTCAGGACTGTCTGCCCGTCTGCCTGATGTTTGATTTGAAGGACGAGGGAGAGTCTGACCCTCGGAAACTCACTCAGATGATGCAGAAGCTGGGTGTTTTTATCAGCGTCAAACCCAAGGTCAAGCAGACAGCAAAGGTACTGCAGCACAGCTCCCACAATGCACCTGTCACCAAACACTCAGGGGAAAAGGCATGCATACAAATTCATAGACTACAATTACGGTTTCATACTTTTATTTCCTGATACCGGAGTCATCATCTTTAGGGCCGTTCACACTGACAGCAGTAAACTCACTGCATTCATTACCTTCACATGTTTCATCATTTCACTTTTTGTTTCAAAGAGCATGGGGTATGGGTCATATTACAGCAAAAGCCATGCATAGCTCATTATTCACCAAAAATATGACACCATTGAGACACTGCTGTTTTTAATGTACTCTTCTGTGAGTTAAGATGCACTAAACACAATGTTTAGTAGTATGGATAGTATGGTGAGGTAGTTTTTAAACTTACTTAGTCTTATTGCACAGCCAACATTTCAATATTTATTCACGAGGGAATCGATGTTATGGATCAAGGTTCAGTGCCAATGCTTTCTTTCTCCTGGTAAAATTTATTTAGATTTTGCATCATTTTTTGCAACACTTAAAGCATGTCTTGGTCATATTTCACCCCATAATTATAAAACCAACACTGTAAAATTGTATAATGAAAATAAAATAAAAATGCATAATATGTAAAATATAATATTTTGCTCATAGAAAATGAAAGACTATAATAATTTTAACTGATATCATATACAAATGCATAAAACAATATTCAAACATATACTATTTTATGAATCGAATATTAAACAAATTATATATACTTTTTTAAATGTATAAAGTGTTTATACAATTTTTATGCTGATGTAAATAAAACGTGCTACAGTGATATAAATGTTGCTCACCAATTAAAAAAATTACAAAACTATATTTTTTATAGATCTTGTTAAAATTTAAATTCTGAATTTTTTTTGTATTGTTACCTTTTTACAACATGAGCATTACAATTTTTTCAATGCTGAAACGTCAACTGACATTTTTTCAACCATATTTTGAGTGATTTTATTTTTTGCTCATCATATATAATTTTATTTTATAATCCTGTTCTTTTTTGGCATATGAGGTGTTAAATGGTAACTCTTTAAGCTGATTATATATAATTTTATTTTATAATACTGTTCTTTTTTTGCATATGAAGTGTTAAATGGTAACTCTTTAAGCTCATCGCATATAATTTTATTTTATTATACTTTTTTTTTTTTGCATGTGAAGTGTTAAATGGTAACTTTTTAAGCTCATCACATACAGTATAATTATATTTTATTATACTGTTATTTTTTTATGATTATTCTTTTTTTTTTTGCATATGAGGTGTTAAATGGTAACTCTTTAAAGTGTCTGTTTCCAGTCGGTGGTCGTTAAAGGTTTGGAGAGGAACATCGGGAGTCTTTACGAGGCCAGACGTCTGCTGCTGGGCCTGGACTCCACTGAGGTTTCCATGACGACCAAGAATGTGTTTGAGGTGACGACCAAGACCCCGGTGGACCCTCTGGTGGCCAATAATGGAATCACAAGCTACTGGATTAATGTACTTATGCAGCAGCTGCGCCTCACTGAGACAGGTGTGTGTATGTGTGTGTGTGTGTGTGCTTTAGTTTCACTCATGCTTGTTTGTTTTGCTAAATTAATGGTATGTTTTGTGTATGTGTCAATCTTCAGGTGCTGTGCCCTCTCCTGATGCCATGATTGGCTCTCTGTCTGGGAAGCCCCGCCCCTTGCCTCCTCCCGGATTGGCTGTTTCCTCAGAAGATGGACGGATAGGAATCAAAGGAGTGGAATCCAAATTAGAGAAGGTTTGGATGAACATGATATTAATGATGGACATACTAGTGTACTGTATGTATATCACCTGTCTAGAACACGTGTTTGACCCCATAATTAAAATAAAGTAAAATAAATAATAAAGTAAAATAAATAATAAAATAAAATAAATACATAAATAATAATAGGAAGAATGTTTTATTTATAAAATATAATTACAAAAATGATATCTAAATTAATTATATTATAAAAATTATGACATTTTTAATTTATTAAATTATTTAAATATTATTATAATAATTTTAATTTTAAAATTAAAATATATAAAATAGCTTTTAAAATTGTAAAGTATTCATACATCATTGGTGTATTATTTGCTGCTTTTAATTTTCATGCTGATTTAAATAATACTTAAAAATATTATTAAATATTAATATTACTATTAATATTTATTGTTCAAATGTAATGAGAATTATAAATTAGGGATGCACCGATACCGATACTGGTATCGGTATCGGGCCCGATACTGGTCTCCTGTACTCGTACTCGTACTCGTTAAAATGCCCTGATACCAAACGCCGATACCACACAGCATGTGATAAGCGCCATATTCAGACAAAGAAACACCGACAACAGAACAACAGACAGCAGAAAGGAGTTAAGGGTGTCTACTACGAAGTATATGTATGCGCAATAAAAATATCGGTACTCGGTATCGGCAAGTACCAAAAATAAAAGTATCGGTATCGGGCGAGTACTGGAAAAATTGGTATCGGTGCATCCCTATTATAAATAATTGGAATTACCAACAAAACTGTTTAAAACTCAAATTTTCAGGTTCATTATGATCAATAGAATTGAGAATACAAATTTGCTTGACTACTAATAATAATTTCACAATATTAAAAAAATTGTCATTTTAAATAAGGTAATTCTGCATTTTTACATGCAGATTTGTGTAAAAATGTCTTAAAATTTGGCAGTCTAGTCAAATAATGAGTTAAATGAGATATAATAAATCATGGTTGATGTAATTTCCAGTTCCTTTGACACTTTGCAAATGCAAGAAATGGAAAGTCTCGTTGAATGCATTGAATTGTGATATACAGTACAGGATCTCAAACAGTGTATAGAAAGTTGTATAGTTGTAGTTGTATAGAAATCTATAGGATCATACTAATTGATGAGTTGATTGTACGAACTTATATGCTACTTATATATCTTCTATTTAAATATCCATTTAATAAAATGCTAAAGTAATTTACATTGATTGACTGTAAACAGTAAACTTTGATCATGTAATTGTATCAGATTCCAGAGACTGAGGATCAGCCGACACAAGCAGAGACGGAGCCTTGCGTCACGCCACATGCGGTCACAGAGGTCAGAGAGGTCGTCGTCAAGCCGACGGTCTCATCGAGGAGATGCAGCCAATCAGAGGCCTCGAGGGAGCCGAAGCCGCCGCTCACGCCGGAGAGGTAAAAGCCTCTGTCCTGAACAGACAGCGTTTGGACAGACAGTCAGACGATGCTCTGGATTCCGGTCTAGAATATGATTTACAGCACTGAATGAAGCTCTGTGTGTGTGTTTCAGGTCAGTGAGAGTGGAGGTGGATGGTGTTTATCTGAACAGAGACAGACGCTGTAGTTTGAGAATATTCTCATCTGTGGACGCTAATAATGAGGTAAAGCACTTTCACATTTTTAAAATGAAAAGAAAACTGCTTGTTGTAAATGTATTGCATCTACTGTATGAATAATTTTTCAGAAAGACAGGTCTTGTCAGATTTAGCTCTCAGTTACAATTCACAAATAAAATCCTTTGTCTTACTGGTTTATTGAAACAGTTTTTGTTTGCTGTTTTTTTTTTTAACAGGATCATGAATATGAGAGAAAGAAGCTTCTGGCAACTCAAGGTTTGTATGTTTTTTATTGTAGGACTTAAAACATTAGTGTGAAAAGACGATTAATAACTTGATATATAATATAATATAATATAATAACAGAAAATAGTATAATAAAATAAAATAAAATATATATTATATTTTATATAGAATATATAATACAAATGATGAAGCAAATTTTAAAACAGTTTTTTGCAGTGTGGCTTTATTTTATGATAATTAAACACATTTTTATTAAACACAATTAAACACATTTTTTGTTAATACTACTACTACTACTACTACTAAGTCATCTAGAAATATATAAAATGATATAAAATATTATTGTATTATTAGAATATACCGTGTATGTTTTTGTCTTTATTATAATTTTATATATATTTATTTTTAAATAGTATAATATAAGAATCATATTTTCAAATTTGTTCAGTTTTATATACCTTTATATGACCTATGTACTGTATATTATGAATATAATATACCGTTTTGAAAATAGTAAATATTAAAATTAATTTATAGAAAATATATAAAAATATTGATTTAACTTGTAAAGTATTTATACATCATGGGTGCATTTATTATGCATTATAAAAAAGAAGCTTCTGGCAACCTGAGGTTGTTTTTTATTCAGGACCACAGGACAAAACATTCAGGAAGCATTAGTGCAGTTTGATAACTGCTAATATTATATTATATTATAAATAATAATAATTGTTATATAATAATAATAATAATTGTAAATCTCATATTTACTTCAGAGTTTTACTGATGAAGATCAGCTCGACAGACTGATTTTCTGCATCATTTTCAGTGTCTCACATCAAAGTATATTCTTTGTGTGATCCGATGTGACGATGAAAAGCCTTGAAGTTGAGTGATTTAAGTTCAGATTGTTATTGTGGGCCGTGGCTGGATGGACTCGTGCCGCCGCAGGCTCAATCTATTTGGCATTCATCATGCTGTATAAAGCTCAAAATGGATTAAAGAGCTGGAGTGTGCCAGGGAGGTGATATAGGGGAGCCATTTAAGCGTTACGCAGTGCCAGAGAGGGTGATAGAGGGACCCATTTCAGAGTAACACGCTGCCAGATTTATAATGGAGTGCAGCCACTCCACCCACTGAATATGCAGACAGATGAACAGTCACACACACAAAAACACACGGAGAAACCTGACATCAGATCATTCTGGCTAGATGACATGAGATGTGTGACGAGCTCTACTACATTCAGCTCTTCTGCACCTCTTGTTAATTGAGATACAAGGAATATTTGTACTTTAATTCTACTATAAAATGAATTACACTATAAGAAAATTGGGTGTAGGATTTACTTTAAATCAGTTTTCACTTAGAAATTGCTAGTGAATTTCACCAAAAATTACTAAGAAATGACAAATAACTAATTAAATAAAACATGAGATTTAGTGAGATGAAGTAGAAAAACTGAAATGGTAATTCCTTGTAAAACGTACTTCAACCATCTTTGTTTTATTTATATATATATAATTATATATATTATATATATATATGTACTGTATGTATGTATGTGTGTGTGTGTGATATAGTCTTCTAATAGAAAAAATATTTTAAAATAATATAATTATACATATATAAAACTATATACAAATATTATATAAAATAATTTTTATTAATATATAATGTTATTAAAAATGAATATATGTATATTAAAATATATAAAAATATTATTTAAATTGGTAAAACATTTATACATTATAAGTGTACTTGTTTTGTTGCTTTTTTTGTTATTGAATAAGAAAAAAAAGAAACATGCTTCAGATATAAGATTGTCCTATTTTTTTCTGTTTACATTTTAATTTGAGTTAATTTTACATTTTTAGTAATTTTGTTGTGTATTTGGTCAATTTTGCTATTATTTTATAATGTCTTTATATTTCTTATTCATTTTTATTTACATTTGAGTTATTTTAACACTTCAAGTTAAACTAAAAAACGAGAAATTATGCTTTGCCAGCTAATTGAAATGAAATAAGTTAAATTTTTATATTTTCATTTATGTTAACATTTATTTTAATGTTTATTTTATTTACATTTTTTAATGGTCTTAGTTTTAAATTTTAGTTTTTCTTAATGATAACCCTGCTACACACTCCAGAAACTGATACAGTGACTTTTAAATAAACTCCCATTTAAACCACTTCACTCACACACACACACACACACACACACACGGTGTTTACTTTTAGCTTTCTAAATGAGGACATATTGTAAACTTTTGTTTTTATACAAAGCTAATTTGGCTTTTCAAAACTCAGTATCAGTGCAGCAATGAGTTTTGCACCAACAAACACCACTCACATTTTCTTCATGACATGTAAAAGTTGTTTTGACAGAGAATATACCATATACACCCATTTTTGGTTTGTTTATTTGTGTTTTGATTAAAAGTGACAGTAAAGACATTTATAAGGTTACAAAAGATTTCTGTTTCAAATAAATGCTGTTCTTTAAAATTTTCATCAAGGAATGAATCTTGAAAAATAAAATGTTTCACAGTTTCCACAACAAATAGGAAGCAGCACAACTGTTTTCAACACTAATAATAATCAGAAATGTTTCTTGAGCAGCAGATAGAGCTGCTGTTGCATGCCAGTGTAAATCTGGATGCGGTTCTGAGTGCGTAATGTTTCCAGGCATTCACGATTTTGTGTGGGTTTCAAAATGCCTGTGATTTAATCTGTGAAAACCTGTGTGTGTGTGATAGCCATGCAGCAGAAGCCCGTGGTGACTGAGGTTCGAACCCCTACAGACAGCAGGAATAAATTACATTTTACAATATATTCATATAAAAACACATGTTAAATTGTAATAATATTTCACAATTTTCAATTTTTTGATTAAATAAATGCAGCCTTGGTGAGCAGAAGAGACTTCTTTCAGAAACATTGAAAATCTTAATTATTCCATTTTTTTTCTTTTGGGATTTTCTCCTTCTAACATAGAAAAGAGCAGCAAAACATCTGCTTTTTGTTCCACAGCAGACATAAAGTCATACAGGTTTGAAATAACATGAGTAAATTATGACAAACGTTTCAGAGACTTCTTTCAAAAACATTTAAAAATGTTACCGACCACAAACTTTTGAACAGTAATCTTAACCTTGCCGTAGCAATAATGGAATGGAACCCCTACAGACAGCTGGAGTGGCTTGGGCTTCTCCAAATCGATGCCCACTGACGCTGTGAAAGAGCTGAGAGCCGTGAGCCGCCGCTGCTACAGACCCTACCACAACCAGCAGGTACACACATCAATATTTAATTCACATTTATGCATTTAGCAGCCACATTAATCCAAACTAATTTAGGAGCATAAGCACTTTGTTAAAGAGCCAACAATGTTCTCTCATTCCACCAGAGGGGATCAGAGAGGGTGAAGGTTCTGGAAAGTCACTTTATGCCACGTTATGAAAGAACAACTAGGTGCTTTGACCGTAGTCTTTCAGAAACATTGAAAATCTTAATTATTCCATTTTTTTTCTTTTGGGATTTTCTCCTTCTAACATAGAAAAGAGCAGCAAAACATCTGCTTTTTGTTCCACAGCAGACATAAAGTCATACAGGTTTGAAATAACATGAGTAAATTATGACAAACGTTTCAGAGACTTCTTTCAAAAACATTTAAAAATGTTACCGACCACAAACTTTTGAACAGTAATCTTAACCTTGCCGTAGCAATAATGGAATGAAGTTCATCAAAGTTACGTTTACATGAGTAAATTCAAATTTCCTGAATGTAAACATATTAAACGCAAGTGTGTGTGTGTGTTTGTACTAAATGACAGACTGCACAATTACCCACCTGTGTGAGTGTGTGATGGGTATATGAAAAGATTCATTTCTGATCAGTGGAATACAGTGAGTCTGTTCACACACACACACTCACACACACACACACACGTTTACTTAGCTATTTAAATGGGGACATTCCATAGGCGTAATGGTTTTAATACTGTACAAACTGCATATTCTATTGCCCTACACCTAAACCTACCCCTTACAGGAAACATTCTGCATTTTTACAATTTAAAAAAAACTTTGTTTACTTTATTTTTATACCAGTTTTACAAATCATTTTGCAACTTATTGTATTCCACTGTACTGCATAGATAGGTATAACATTTGAGTACTGAATAAGCCGTACAAGTCTTCCTGAATCCTGATCTCTCCTCTCACACACACACACACACGTTTACTTAGCTATTTAAATGGGGACATTCCATAGGCGTAATGGACCGTATATTCTATTGCCCTACACCAACCCTACACCTAAACCTCCCAAAGGGTTTTTGGAGATTTTGTCAGGTTTAGCTCACTTTTGGGTACAAATTTGTCCCCAAAATATGGTTAAGTAGGTACACACACACACACACACACACACACACACACACACACACGTGTCTGTCATTCAGAGCAGTGTAATCATGGAGTAAAATCTCTAAACTCCAATCACAGACGTGTATGAGCACACAGTGAGCAGCACATCCCCGTTCCCTTCACTTCCACCCTCATTTCCTCTCCGCTGGGATAATGAGACTCTCTCAGTTAAAGATCTCAATGGAAGCGGTTTAGCGCCGCACTGCAGCGCTGATTGAATCTGTTTTTGATTGTTACTGCTGTCTGAATCTCATTATTTCTGAGAATAAGTGAAGCCCTGTGAAGGATTCAAATTGAAAAGTTATTGAAATCTGTTTGTGATGCTTTCTTTCCATTGTGCTTTATCTGTTAGTAAAGGGGAGTTCAATCAAAGATGAACCTTTTGTCATCATTTACTCAAACCTTTATGACTTTCTGTCTGCTGTGGAACACAAAAGCAGATGTTTTGCTGATCTTTTCTATGTAATCAAAGCAGACAGTGATCAGGAGATGAAAAGTCTTTTCTATGTGAATATGTTGTAAAATGTAATTTATTCCTGTGATCAAAGCTATATTTTCAGCATCATTACTCCAGTCTTCAGTGCCACATGATCCTTCAGAAATCATTCTAATATGCTGATTTGATGCTCAAGAAACATTTCTGATTATTACCAGTGTTAACAACAGTTGTGCTGCTTCATATTTTTGTAAAAACTGATGCATTTTATTTTTTACTTTGATGAGTAGAAAGTTAAAAAGAACAGCATTTATTTGAAACAGAAATCTTTTGTAACATTATAAATGTCTTTACTGTCAAGTAAAAGTTACTTTTAATCAATTTAATGTGTCCTTGCTGATGAAAAGGAATGGTAGTTAAGATTGTAAATTGTTAAATTGTAATTATATTTCACAAAATTTCATATTTTACTCTATTTTTACTCAAATAAATGCAGAATTGAGGTGAGCAGAAGAGACATACAGTCTTAAAAATAAAGGTGCTTCACGATGCCACAGGAGAACCTTTTTTGTATAAATGGTTCCATTAACATCTGAAGAACCTTTCTGTTTCACAAAAGGTTCTTTGTGGTGAAAGAAGGCCCTTCAGATTATAAGAAAGAGATGGTTCTTTAAAGAACCTTTGACTGAATAGTTCTTTGTGGAACCAAAAATGGTTCTTCTATGGCATCGCTGTGAAGAACCTTTTAAGCACCTTTATTTTTAAGATTGTACAGTAGTAAAACTTGCTGTGTCACATTTAGGCAAATGTCCTTTTCAGATTTATTATTATTATAATAATAGTTTCACAGAAGAACGAAAGTTGTTTTCATTTCTGACTTTTTCATAAGGTTTTTGTCTGGTTGTAGTCGTGGAGTTCACAGATTGGAAAGGAACACGGTTGGAACGGCAGCGACTCG
Source organism: Sinocyclocheilus rhinocerous (assembly GCF_001515625.1). Classification (NCBI taxonomy): domain Eukaryota; kingdom Metazoa; phylum Chordata; class Actinopteri; order Cypriniformes; family Cyprinidae; genus Sinocyclocheilus; species Sinocyclocheilus rhinocerous. The sequence continues at coordinate 1,560,209 of NW_015641057.1, forward strand.
GAAAACTGGAGAGAAAGACGTGGATCTTTGTCTTCATCACCACCTCCATCATCATCCTCCTCATGCTCGTTCACTCCCTACAGTCTGTCAGCGTCCCGAACAAGCAAGTGTGCTGCTAAACTCACCGCTCTGCTCTTTAATTGCAGAGGGTGTGACATATCTTGTTTAATTAGCAGTAACGATTAAATTAGTTGAGCTGCTCATTACACTATTTAATTCTGCCAGCAGCTTTATTTCAAGGTGAAACAATCACTTGTGCTGAAACGCGTCAAGATTTAGAACCTACTGGGAAATTAAAATATTATGAGCTTCTCATTTCTGACCTTTGACCTGCAGCTGAGGGATACCTGACCGGCTTTGAGGGCGGGGCATCCAGACATTTGATTGGCAGGTCTCCCAGTCCCTCCCACGCAGACGATCTTATTGAGTTACTGGCACAGCTGGGTCTGGAGAAATATATCGACATTTTCCAACAACAGGAGGTAAATACACAACCCACACATGCACGTCCCAGACGGCACACCCACAGACGCCCACGCCGCTGTTGTCTGATGCATATCTGGCTCTGAGCGCTTTTAGGAGTCAGAGCACACAGGTATATTTTAGTCTGCCTGGAAACAAAGTCAAGTCTAAAGGTTTGATATTGAACTAGTCAGTGAGTTTGCCAAAGTTCAGATCTTTAAATACTCTGAGTTTTGTTTGAGCCAGTTAGTAGAAAGTAAACTAGATTTCCATGAGAAGAACTGTATATTCTGCACTCTTTTCTGTCTGTGAAATAAATCAGTATTTACACTCCAAAAAAATTTTTTTTGCAATGTTATTCAGTACAAAAATCTAAACATTCCTAAATGAAGATACATTCATTTGAGAAGCAAAATGACAAATTTATTAGAAAATTAGACTTTATATTTTATCAAATAAAACAAATATTTTCTAATGGGGTAAGAATTATCAAGCTTGTTTTGCCTTTGGATTAAGTATATTTTTCTGACTCTTTGGAAGATATTTGTTCTTGTTTGAAGTATAAACTTAGTTTTTTAGAGCTTAGTTTTGATCAATTTTTCAGGAGACGAGACTAAAGTAATAAGTAAAAAATTAATTAAAATAAGATAAATATCATTACAAATTTAAAGATAAATATAATTAAATAAGTGTATCTTGATTTAAGAATGTTTAGATATTTGTACGGGAAAACAACACAAATAAAGAGTTATATATATATATATATATATAAAATTTTTTTTTTTTTTCAGTATTACAGACAGAAAATCAGATATGTGCAGTTATTTGAATGTTTTTATTGTAAAGGTAATATTGTTAAATATAATATTGATACTTAATAAATATTAATAAAAGTATTATTGTTATTAGAATTATTTTACATTTGATCACTTTTGAGTTTGCAATAAATAGAGCCTTTAATAAATAATACAACTTTCCTTTAACCCCATTAGCAGGTATTTGTTCTTGAATTTTTTATATTTTTCATTTGTCTTCTCAGGTAAAGGCACTTTTATTTGAGGATGTTTATATATTTGCAGTGTATTACAGACATGAATTCAGATATGTGCAATTATTTGAATGTTTTTTTATTTTTCACACACATTAATGGACTTTTTTTAATGATTCTCTTTGGAAATGTATTATGTATAAATATATTATTTATTTTTTATTATTATTGTTGTTTATTTATGTTTTCTTTGTAAAGGTAATATTATTAAATTATTGTATACAATTCATTGAAGTATTATTGTTATAATTATTTTATTACTAGAGCTTGCCACAGATATAGTCTTTAAGTCTGATATGCCATTAAATGTTAGATAGATGGATGGATGGATGGATGGATGGATATGGAGATGGACGGATAGATAGATAGATAGATAGATAGATAGATAGATAGACACGACACACATTTGCACACAAAAACACACACATACTGTGAATATGTTCTCTGGTCTGTCAGATCGATTACCAGACGTTCCTGACGCTCTCTGACGAGGATTTGAAGGAAGTGGGCGTGAACACGTTTGGAGCGCGACGCAAGATGATCCTCGCCATCACGGGTCACTCTCATTTAACCAAATTGACGCAGAACTCCACTTGATCATCTCAACATATGGTAGATAAATATAAACACTTGATGAGTTTTCATTTGAAAATTTTACCCCTCAACAGATTTGAGCAAAAAGAGGAAGTTTCCAGAAGTGTCCAGCATGAAGTCGGGATACCTGGAGGGAGGCGCGAGCGGCCGTCTCCCGCGGATCATGAACGAGGACACTGCTGCCAAGAGTAACCGCTGGTGACGGGACGATGTGACCGCTATAGAGCTTCCTTTATAATGCCCCTGGGGCCGGTTTGTGCTTCCTGTCATGTGGCCCTCTGGGACCAATCAAAGTGTGACATGATAGATGATTTCCATATAAGACAGAGAGGACAGATGTGCTGTGACTCTCAGAGGAAACATGCAGAGAAGTGTGACCTTCAGCGTGAACCGACCACACTGCCTGGCCAGAACCCACACTTAGTATGCAAGTCTCTGACTCTCTCTACCTCTGTTTCTCTGTCTACTGCTCTTCTATGCAAAACTTCATTTCCTTTATGTATTGTTCAAATATGAGAATACTTTACGACTATGCTTTAATGTCAGTTCAATTTGGATCTTCCATTAAATGACAACCAAAAACACATAGTTTCCTGTATTAACTTGAAGTAATGTTGGATTTTAGAGTTGTGGTGACAAAAATAAATCAATAATAAAAAGTAATACTGGATTACTGTAAGCATACATTGATTACACGATGTAATGAAATAATAATTATTAATTTAATTTAAATATTTTTTATAATAAACCTCCATTCAAATAAATAATAAAATAATTATTATTTTAATGTAAATATTTTTTTGTGACAAAAGCTTCATTCACAAAAGTAGTAAAATAATTATTAATTTAATGTAAATAGTTTTTTTTACAAAGCCTTCATTAAAATAAGATATAAAATAATTAATTTCAGTTATTTTTGTGACACAAAACCTTCATTGAAATAAATAATTAATTATTATTTTATTTTCAGTTATTTTTGTGACAAAACCTTCATTAAAATAAGTAATAAAATAATTATTATTTTAATGTCAATAGTTTTTGTGACAAAACCTTCATTAAAATAAGATATAAAATAATTATTTTAATTACAATCATTTTTGTGACACAAAACCTTCAATGAATTAAATAATTATTATTTTAATGTACTTTTTTTGTGACGCAAAACCTTCATTAAAACAAGTAATGAAATAATTATTTTTTTTAATGTAAATAGTTTTTGTGACAAAACCTGCATTGAAAAAAGTTATAAAATAATTCTTATTTTAATTGAAATCTTTTTTGGACACAAAACATTCACTACAATAAGTAAAACATTATTTTAATTGAAATAATATTTGTGACACAAAAATCTCAGCCAATAGAGGGCGCCCTGTCACTGTCTGTGCCTCTATGAGAGCTTCAATTTTGTGCATTAAAACTCTCCGTGAGAATAATTTTTCCTAAGAAATGAGCAAATTATGTAATTTCATAACCTTGAAAATTACCAGCTCGGCAGAGTTCTCTGTTAAATAAATATACTGTGTGCTAAATGAATAATTAGCTGCTTTTATTCAGCAGAGAAAAATATGAAACCACTCTCAATATTTTGGCGGTGCACCTCAGTGCACAAGTGAAAGTTTTCAATTAAAATTATCTGTTGTGAGTGTGCTCAGCGTTTCTCTCATTTACAATTTAATGCATCTCTCGTCTGCATGTCATTCAGCTGGATTTCTCAAATACATCATGCGGATTTCAGCTGTGTCAATATCTTGGCTGTGGCTGATGGGGATTTTCACACTCTAACACTTTAAAAGAGTAAAATGTTAACAGCACATAATCAGAAACCGCATTGACCTGCATTACCCACGTTAAAATATTGCCACTTAACATTAACAGCATTAAGCCAGTGGAGTGGAACGGAATAAATTAAACACACAAACACACACACACACGCACACATACAGCTCTGCTTGAGACAGAGAAACTGTCTCGTGTCCATGACCGTCTCGCCATAAGACATTCAGTGTTTTAATGATGACAACTCACGAATCAGTCACTGCAAGGTTAGAACCGTCAACCTTTTATTTACCACCAGCACAAACATTTAACCAGTCACAAAAAGACTTTGAGTTTGTGTGACTGTAGTGCTGATGCACTAATGCACACACAACTGTCATTAGTTCCATTACATTGCATTTATTGATAAATTATATTGCATTAAGTTGTTTTAAAATGTCCAGCATGATGTATTAAAGTAGAGCTCTCTAAATTGTCTTTACACAATTAAGTTAAGGCTGCTACATATTCTGTGTACAGATTCAATGCTGCATAAAAGCCAGATTAATGCAGCTCTTATCTACCTCAGAGCTGGCTTAGATGTTGTTTTGCTTAAGCAATAGTCATTTTTATTTATAATTCCACATTTTCATTTGTTTTGTGTGTGTGTATATATATATTAAATTTAAATTAAATTAAATTAAATTCATGCATTTAGCAGACGCTTTTATCCAAAGCGGCTTACAGTGCATTCAGGCTATAATTTTTTTTTTACCAGTGTGTGTGTTCCCTGGGAATTGAACCTACGACCCTTTGCGCTGCTAACGCAATGCTCTACCACTGAGAGAGAGACAGACACACACACACACACGCACGCACGCACGCACGCGCGCGTCTGGTTTGCTATCCTTGTGGGGACTCTCCATAGGCGTAATGGTTTTTCTACTGTACAGACCGTATTTTCTATCGCCCTACACCAACCCTACATCTTTTTTTCAAAAAACTTAATTCTGTGTGATTTATTAGCTTGTTTACCCGTGGGGACCTCAATTTAGGTCCCCACCGTGACACAAGTCCCCATGAGTCTGTGTGTATTCAGGTTTAAGTCCCCACCAGAATAGAAAAACAAGTACACACATCACACACACACACATAAAAAAGCTTAGTGCCTCTTCTCCAGGTTACATGTCAGCCCTGCTATCATACAATACCATATAGAATAAAAATAAATACATAAATTCATATAAAACAGCCATATTACCACCATCTTTTCAGGCTATGAACTCTTCAAGGACAAGTAAGTGTCTCCTCTTTTTATAATTTCGTTATATTATGTTGGATCTGTTGGAACGGAATGATTTAAAACATTTATAGTTTTGAAAAGGCACCCATTTTGTGGAATGAGTCTCAAAACATTATTTCTGCATTAGTAATTTTGCGGGTTAGGTTATGAAAATGTTACTTTCTCTAAACATTCAAACGTTTTTTTTTTTTTTTTTTACTAGTTCTAGTGGTTTTTGTGAACGTTAAAGAAAAAATTCAGGGAAAGGCCATATTACCACCATCTTTTCAGGCTATGAACTCTTCAAGGACAAGTAAGTGTCTCCTCTTTTTATAATTTCGTTATATTATGTTGGATCTGTTGGAACGGAATGATTTAAAACATTTATAGTTTTGAAAAGGCACCCATTTTGTGGAATGAGTCTCAAAACATTATTTCTGCATTAGTAATTTTGCGGGTTAGGTTATGAAAATGTTACTTTCTCTAAACATTCAAACGTTTTTTTTTTTTTTTTTTACTAGTTCTAGTGGTTTTTGTGAACGTTAAAGAAAACATTCAGGGAACGTTCCATTTAAAAAATAATAATTTTCCAAACATTATGGGAATGTTACTTTTAAATGGTCCCTAAACATATAAACATCCAACCAAAAACGTTACATAATGAATAGTGCTTACACTTTAAGAACGTTAGTAAAGACCATGGCTGCGTTTCCCAAAAGCATCGTGAGCTTAAGTACATCGTAGACCCATTGAAACCAGTGGAGCTACGATCAATTTAGGCTTACGATGCTTTGGGAAACGCAGCCCAGATAACTTTAAATAATGTTCTGTTAACGATATCGGAAGAATGTTAGTTTATAACTTTGAGAGAACTTTGCCAGAACGTTCTGAGAACGTTCCCTGTTTGCTGGATCTGTTATTTTAATCCCCTATGCTTAGAATTACAAAGCAGTGTTTATCATATTATTTTAATATATTATCACGATGTAGCGCAAATTTACCATTTACAGCACTTTGTTATTCTTCTAATTATTTGCCAATCGGAAACGTCGCACATTCAAGAAAAACAGTGTACTTCCGCTTTGCAAAATAAGGAGTATACACGCATTAGAAGCGGCTTCTTTGCAGTGTACAAAGCTGGCGTAAGTGCAGTGGTGCTGAACGGACAGCTCCCTCATTGGGGAACACATACAAATATCTGTCACGCGCGTTATGTTTACTACTAATGAGCTTAATCTATTGACTTATTTATTCTCTTTAATAAAAAATGAGCCAATATTCCCATCACTCTCTCTCCCCTCAGCTGAATTCACTGCAGTGGACAGCGGGCAGTTCAGAGCCATTACAGGCTGATTCCAAATGAAAACCGAGGCTGGTTTTAATTTGTTAGCAGTGATCAGGGAGCGTGTATTGATTCCCTCCGCACAGCACTGGATGTTTTACAGCTTAAAGTCAACAACACCTGCGTATTACCTCCAGCACACCCCAACCTCCGCGTTTATTCTCGAGTGAATGCACCACTCCCTTTGTTCTACATCATTTCTGAGACTGAAAGACTCGGTGCGTCCGAAATCGCATACTTTGTATGACGTTTTGTAGTATAAATAGTGCGAGTAGTGTCTTATCACTGAAAATTCCAAAAAGAAAAAGTGCACTTTAAATACCCGGATGATGCACTTAAATAAGTGTGGAATGTTGGACACTTAATGCACCCAACTGTCGCAGCTTTAATTACGTCGCGAAGGGGAAGGGGCTATCAGACTCCGATTATTAATGACAAAATAACCTTATAAAATTCATACACTACATAGTGTTCATAGTGCATAAAGTGTATAAGTGCATAGTGTATAGTGCGTCATTTGGGACGCGGTTTATGTGTGAGCGACGCGACAAAACTGCAACCTTGATGTTATAATACAAAGGTTTTGATCATTCTAACAACTGCGTTTGGTTCAGTTATTAGAGCTTGAGTCACGTGATTATCATTTGCGGCGTCGCGTCGCTCAGTGTAGAGAAGAGAGCGAGGGAAATTGGGCGGAGTCACGGTGGAGAGTGGGCGGAGTCGCTCACCGTTCCGTTACACGGGTCCGTTTCTCCCGGTTGTGTTCAGTGCAGCAGCTGCGAGGATCTGAGGAAACTCACTCACTCACTCACCCTCCCGTGTCTCGGATACTTTACGGTCCCGCCCGGTCTCCAGTCGCCCGCTCGGGAGCAGAGAACCGTCCCGTCTTGAGGTGAGTAAAGCGAATGATGAATAACGTCTGTATCAAATGAAGCCAATTAACGCAGACGCCAGTGGTGCTCGCGCTGAAGGAGCCGCACGCGGGAAGCGCGACCGTTAAAGTCCGTTGTCAGATTTTCTCCTCAGGGACGATTAATCATATCAGATGGACATATTCAGCGGATTTATAATCCAGAAATAATCCGCGCCCTTCCTGTGAGGCTCTGGAGTTGTTTATTGGATAAGAATCAGACAGTGAGCTTTTTAATATTTTATATTTTGTGCGTGTTTAAAACGAAGTACTCTCAAACTCAAAAAGGCTTGACGTCTTTACCTCAAGTGCCCCGCGCCTAATTTCACCTGCTCTCTATTTCTCTTTCTCTTCCAGATGATGCTGAGTCTCGGTCTGTTCGTGTCTCTGGTGGTTCTGACGGTGTCCGTTACCGGCAGCAGTGACGGAAACCCGCTGGACAATGATAAGTGGATGAGCACCGTGTCCCAGTACGACAAAAGCAAATACTGGAACAAATTCCGCGACGTGAGTTTTTCGCTGCATTTCCTTCTGCTGCTGAGACACTCGTGTGTGTGTGTGTTTTGCTTTCTATATAGGGACCAAATGTCCCCTGAAAGGTCTTGTAGTCATTATAATTAGCTTAATTTAGAAACAAAAGTCAAAGGAAGGTCTTTGTGTTTTGTTAGCCTGCTTGGGATTTCTCTAAATATCCCCTGAAGAACGGCAAAGCTTACTGAACATTATTTTGTTGGCTTTGCTACAAGCCAAAAGCTTCATAAATTGGCAACATAGTCTGTTAATTAAAATGTATGATGTCAAAAGGTGTATTTTAGGGTTAGGGGTTGTTTAGTGTTTAAAATACACCTCAAAACAATTGATATGGTCATGAGCATGTTTGTGTTTGGCTGTATTTACATTTGTATACTGTTCCTACTATGTAGTATGCAAGCATAAAATTCCTTAAAATTACTGTTAGATAGTATTTTTGTGCTTTTTCAGGTGAATATATTACTCACAACCTGTCAAGAAATGGTAGAGGATGAATATGCACACTTATCTACTAGCTATATAGTATGCAAACGGCTGTAGGTCAATGATGTCTGAACACATAATAGCATGAGAGCTGTTAGATTTGAAAAGCTGAAAAATGAAAAAAAAAAAAAAAAATTTGGCAGGGAACTGTGAGAGCTTTTCAAATGTATGCTAGTGCTAAAGGTATCAAGAAAGTTGTTAGTTGTGGTTAAACTACTTGTTTTATGATTTTGTACCAGGGCCATAAACTATGGAAGCTCGTTTCTGCCCTGGGATAAAAAAAATGTTTTACCTCACAGATTACCAGTGATTTACCACAACTTTTCCCTCACAATTTTAGCAATTCTGATATTTTTTCTTGCAAATCTTTATATTGCACATTAATTTTTTTCTCAGATATAAATTCAGACTTAATTACCATTTTTATTAAAAAAAAAACAGTGAGATGGAAACCAAGAAAAATCTGTCATAATTCTGAATTTGTCTCACCATTATGACCTTTTTCCCCTCAGAACTCTGAAAAAGTAATAATTGTGAGTTAAAAAGTTGCAATCAACCCTCTACATTGCGAGTAAATCACTCGCATATGCGACTAAATCTTCACTCTGGGCGACTAAATGATGTCTAATATTAGCCAATTGCTAATAAATTCTCAGATTTTACTCGCCAGTATGTGAGTTGGAGGCCAAGTATAAGTTTAGAGAGAGAATGACGAGTTGTTTTTCCTTATTAGAATTGTGAGATGTAATCTCGGAATTGCGAGAATAAAGTCATAATTTTGAAATCTAAAATCAAATTTACCTTTTTTTTATTCTTTTATTCCATGGCTCCATAGACTGCCACTTGAAAACCGTCATTTTCTGCCTCCAGATAGGCTCCGCCCACAAAAAACGTCACCCCTGTTTCGGATCTGTAAGATTATCCCACTCTCTAACGTCAATTTCGTTTAATAACAGTGCTTATCGCTGGGTGACAAGCTCTTGTAATATGCGTAGAACATTTTGAAAATGACATCTAATCAATATAATTTATAATCTTTTTAAACCTAACTATTTTGTACCGTATCCATGAAATTCTCTAGCTATAAAGGCTATCTCTCCTGGGTTTTCTGCAACCATGATGCGCGCGCATCCTGAATGTTTACAAACCGGTAATTGGTCTATTGGACCAGCGACTAGTCGACGTCAAGCTTAAAGCGTCATGGCAGAGCACTGAAGTCGACTAGTCGGTGCAACCCCTAGT
>NW_015641057.1:1569867-1572472 GCF_001515625.1 Sinocyclocheilus rhinocerous
TAAAATGACTAATATGCATTCATACATGGTTATCAAGTTTTCATTCTAATTACTAAAGTTCTATCATTAAATAATATTGATTATCTATCATGTTACAATGCTTTACTGACTGATGTTAAGAGTGTACTTTCAGATATTTAATGATTTTAGCAAATGGCTGCAATATAACAAAGAGTGAAAAATTTAAGGGGGTCTGAATACTTTCCGTACCCACTGTATATATATCATTCTGGCGAGTAAACAAAAAAATTTACTAGCCAATGGCGATTCAATTGCCAAGGTGTCCGTAGAGGGCTGGCAATTTAATTTGGTCCATAGTGGAAACAATAGACAGAACTGAGAGTATAAACTCAGAATTCTGAGAAAAAAAGTCAGAATTATGAGATACTAAGTCTATAATGACTTTTTTTTCATCAGAACTGTGAAAAAAAGTGTAAATTCTTAGATAAAAAGTAGCAATTGCCATTTTTATTCTGTAGCTGAAAATAAAACAAAACAGAATTGTGAGATGTAAACCCAGAATTTTGAGAAAAAAAGAATTCTGAATTTATATCTCACAATTATAAATTGTGAAAAAAGTAAGTATTGTGAGATAAAAAGTCGCAATTACCATTTTTTATTACATAGAGGAGGGAAAAAAACTGAATTGTAAGATGTAAACCCCCCCCCCCCCCAAAAAAAAACACAAATTTGAATGTCAAACATCAATTCAGTATCTACTATTTCCTGAATATTATGAAATTCAAGATGGCCGCCCACGATGACGTCATAATATGCAAATTAGACGAGTATATTTACACCCCACATAAACTTTCGGTTTTTTCTCAGAATTGCGAGTTTATATCTTGCAATTCTGGCTTTATATTTCACAATTCCGACGGGGAAAAAAGTCACAATTTCAAATTGCAATTCTGAGGGGGGGAAAATGCTAGAAAAAGTAGTCAGAATTTTGAGTTTATCTTTATTTAGAATTGTGAGAAAAAGTCACAATTATTTTTTTATCCCATGCCAGAAATGTGCTTCCATAATAACCACCTTAAACACAGAGGAATCCCATTTTGCAGGTTTTAAATATCAGATACATAAAAGAGCACATTTGGTTCCTAAATCCTGAATATGTGGTTACAGTCTTCTTGTAGTGAGTCCCAATACTGCTGTACACTTTAGCAGTGATGTGCATAGCTTTAGAATGCAGTCAAAGTATGCCAATTGGGATGCAGCCTGTGCGTAGCGTGCATCTGTTGTGTAATCCACACCGGAGAGACTGAGATCTGGAAACGAAGCACCTGTCCATAAGTGTGTTCGGAGGGTCTCAGCTGTGGGATCCATATGGGAGTGAGATTCGGAGGCTCTTTATATGGATGAAGTGATTGCAGGAGGTGAAATGAAGAGTCTCTTCATGCCTCTCTCTTTCGCTATGCATCTCTCTCTCCTCTCATTCTTTATCTCTGCCTCTCTTTCCCTCTGTGTCAGTAATTTTTCTGTGTTAATGAGAGGTGATATTATGAATGCTGATGCGGTGAGATATGCTTTGAAAAGGAAGGTGACAAGGACATTAGCACATAAACGAACACACGCACACACACGCTCATATGGTTCACACTGAACAGCCGCCAATACTGTAAAAAATCATTATGGGTGGGCGGAATGACCGACATCTTACATCTTGGTATGTGTAGATCACAATGTAGGCATTTTTTCCTGAAAAATCAATGTGCAAATGGTTAATGTATTAAATAGCCATCTGGTAATGGTATTTTTAGATAAGCCGGTCAATGAAATACTGTACAAATTAAAGGCACTTCATGTCTTTTTCACTTTTTATTTGGAGGACACAGCAAAAAAATCAGGCTAGATTCACTTTATATAAGAGCAAAAGTTGTAGTATTAAACTCTTAATGGGTGAAGAAAATGGAAATTAAGAATTCATTAGTGTGAATTTAAATTTAATTAATGATGCACTACAGGAAGTTGAATTACAATTATTAATTGTATTGGTCTCAATTGCAGTTCTAAAGAAATTTAATTATGGGAAATGAATAGGGATGTAACGATTAACTGCGAGCCGGTTGAAAATCGATTCAAATATGTGACGATTCAAATCGGTTGAGATGCTAAACAAATCGCGATTCATTTAGGTGTAGGAGTTTATATGAATGCATGTCTGAGGGGAACTTACTGTCTTTAGAAAAGTTTAGATGGTATTTTTTCTTTTCATCTTGCCTCTGTATAACGCATATTAAAGATGCGACTAAATCTTCACTCTGGGCGACTAAATGATGTCTAATATTAGCCAATTGCTAATAAATTCTCAGATTTTACTCGCCAGTGTGTGAGTTGGAGGCTAAGTATAAGTTTAGCTCAGATATATTTTCACTCGCCGAACACTAACTGAGTGCATCAGAGTTTCACTCTCCGTCAAGCGATCTGTGTTGTTTTTCAGTTCATCTGAATGGATGTGCAATGCACCTGTATTTAACGTACCGTAAACTCTAGTGTGAAGGCGCACGCCTCGCCGTCACTTTGTTTCACACACACGCAGCGAGAGAGGGAGAGAGAGAATTGACGCGCTACCTATGCGCGCTACATGTAAACGATATTCTTT
>NW_015641057.1:1573790-1575926 GCF_001515625.1 Sinocyclocheilus rhinocerous
TGTGTTTTTGGATTACCTTTTGCCACGTTTTTGTTCTGTTCTGTTTATTTGTACTTTAATAAACTGCACTTGGATCTAACCTTGTTTTCTCCTGGCATTCCGTGACAGAATACTGCAGCCAGTACAAGATCCAGCAGTTTGTTTTGCTTTTGCCTTCGTTTGGACTATGGACATTCGGATTACCCCTCCTGCCACAGGGAAGGAGCGAGTGGCTCGACACCGGGCTCTGATGGCTCTGAGGCAGCAGGGAATGGAGGTTGGTGGTTTTGCCCAGACCTTTTGGACGTTGGCGGTGGGGCTGAATTATAATGAGGCTGCACTTAAGGACCTCCTTAATGTCTGTCTGGATGATCCTTTGCCCCAGTGGGAGATGGAAGGACTCGGGATCCTAGACTTCTGGGGCTTCGTCAAGTATCTCCATAGTCGAAGTCAGTGGGCAACACCAGGCCAATCAGAACCCTTTCGCAGGGATTTTCCCACCACCCCTGCCTTTTCGACTCCCACTGAGCAGCTGAGGGTGAGAAGGAGGACAGTAGAGCCCGCTCCAGTCCGGGCACTTACAAGGTCCATTCCAGAGCCCGCTCCAGTCCGGGAGCTCACAGGGTCCACTCCGGAGCCCGCTCCAGTCCGGGAGCTCACAGGGTCCACTCCTGAGCCCGCTCCAGTCCGGGAGCTCACAGGGTCCACTCCCCAGGCCAATCAGAACCCTTCCGCAGGGATTTTCCCACCACCTCTACCCTTCAGACTCCCACTGAGCGGCGGAGGGCGAGAAGGAGGAGGACAGTAGAGCCCGCTCCAGTCCGGGAGCCCACAGAGCTCATTAAGGAACTCACTTCAATCCGGGAGCCCTCTGAATCCACTCCTGAACCCGCTCCAGTCCGGGAGCTCACAAGGTCCACTTCAGAGCCCGCTCCAGTCCGGGAGCTTACAAGGTCCACTTCATAGCCCGCTCCAGTCCAGGAGCTCTCAGAGCTCATTAAGGAAGTCACTCCAGTCCGGGAGCTCACAGGGACCGTTGCGGAGCAATCGGCTAGTCCTGTTGCAGCCGTCGAGGCTGGTACTAAACTCTCTCTGCTCTTGTTTACAGTTTTCCCTGAGTTGCTGAGAGGGTTTTCTGTCCCACCAGTGTTGCCTGGCAGGATTCCGGCTCCGCTCTGGTTGCCTGCCTGGGTTCCGGTTTGGCAGGAGCCTCACTGGCTCACTCCTCTGGCTCAGTCCTGGCTATCTGCTGGGGTTCCTGTATGGTTGGGGCCTTGCTGGTTCGTCCTGCCGGCCCCGCCTTGGCCTTCCACCCTGCCGGTTCCGCTCTCATATCCTGGTCTACCTCTGTCCCCTAACCCCCTTCCATTGCATGGTCCTGGCCCGCCATTATTAGTGTTATATTTCAATTTCACAAAGAAATGTGCAGCATTTTGTCCAAGCAATAATAAAAGGACACATTTAATTTATAATTTGTCTTAAATCTAATTTTGTTAAAAAATAATAATAATCATGAATCAAATCGAATCGTGAAATCAAAATCGTGAATTGAGTGAATCGTTACATCGCTAGAAATGAAGCGTTCTTCCACCCTGACACATTAAAAAGTAAGTTTATTTATTAATATGAGGATGTGTATATACATTTTTTACAAAATTGTGCAGGTGGCATTTCAAATAAAAAAAAAAACCTACAGTGTAATTTTTTCCCCCTGAAGTTATAGGCTAAGTAAAAGAGTAAATTTTTACAAAAAAATATTATTTAATTTATTTATTTTAATAAATATTATTATTTATTGTATTTATTTTTCTTTATTTACAGTTTTTCTACTTCAAAATTTCACATTAAATTTCATGTGTTACTTACTGTTTCTTTGTAATTATTTGTAAAATTCACTAGCAATTTCTGATTGAAAATAGTTTCTACACTGTTTTTTTCAGTGCAGAGTTAAAGACTTAATTAACTTTTTATTTAAACTTTCAGACAAGGCTTTGTCAAGCCATAATGTAAAGTTTGTCTTGACAAACCTTCCTTTTCTAGTTACACTTAACTGCATTTTGTTTATGTCAGTTGTACAGAGGTGTGCCTTAGGCTGGCCACAATAAAAAGGCCACTCTAAAATGTGCAGTTTTACTGTATTGGGGGGTCCGAAAACCA
>NW_015641057.1:1576044-1581504 GCF_001515625.1 Sinocyclocheilus rhinocerous
CTATCTATATACATTGAACAAAATTATAAACGCAACACTTGTTTTTGCCCCCATTTTTCATGAGCTGAACTTAAAGATCTAAGACTTTTTCTATGTACACAAATGGCCTATTTCTCTCAAATATTGTTCACAAATCTGTCTAAATCTGTGTTAGTGAGCACTTCTCCTTTGCCGAGATAATCCATCCACCTCACAGGTGTGGCATATCAAGATGCTGATTAGACAGCATGATTATTGCACAGGTGTGCCTTAGGCTCACATTTTAGAGTGGCCTTTTATTGTGGGCAGCTTAAGGCACACCTGTGCAATAATCATTCTGTCTAATCAGCATCTTGATATGCCTCACCTGTGAGGTGGATGGATTATCTTGGCAAAGGAGAAGTGCTCACTAACACAGATTTAGACAGATTTGTGAACAATATTTGAGAGAAATAGGCCTTTTGTGTACATAGAAAAAGTCTTAGATCTTTGAGTTCAGCTCATGAAAAATGGGGGCAAAAACAAAAGTGTTGCGTTTATAATTTTGTTCAGTGTATATGTAGACATACTGTATATTGCAAAGCAGTCCTTTTCTATTCTGTCTACAGTAGTGTAAATGCTATGCAAAACCTTTGTCACACATTCCTACCATTGTGTGGTAGATATGTCATAACGTTTTGCTCTATATTCGTGTACGTGTGAGTGGTGTGAATGTGTGTAATAACTCCACAAGCTCCATCAGTCTGTAGGGTGAGAGATGACAGGTAGTGTTGAGCCCACGGTTTAAAAGCTTTGAACTGAAGGTTTCCTGAGGATCTAGTGCAGAAAGACATTTTTAAACACATTTTGAAAGGCTTCAAAAGGCTTCTGAAATTAGTGGTCGTTTTAAAGGTCGTTGTGAAATATGTGTAGGCCTGTCTCATGCAGTGCTCTGGCTGAGCAGGTTTGATTCAGTATTGTTTTCCAATTCACTTTTGGCATTAACTTACTCCGCAATAGGTCCTCCGCAGTGAATGGGTGCCATCAGAATGAGAGTCCAAACAGCTGATAAAAACATTGATTTTGATCACAATAATCCACATAACTCAAGTCCATCATTAATCTTGAGAAGTAAATGTGTTTGTAAGAAACAAATCCATCATTAAGACATTTTAAACTTCAAACCATTGCTAAAATACAAGTCCTCTATCCATAATATTGCTTTCTCCAGGGAAAAAGTCATCTGGGGTGTATTCCAGAAAGCACGGTTAACTTACCGTCAGCTAAACCCTGAACTTTCGGTTGATTAACCCCAAACCTTGCTTACTCGAGGTATGTGGTTCCAAAAACGCGCCTGGGAGTAAGTTCATTCAACTCGGAGTATGTTCCTGGTTAAGACTCAAGACATTCTCAACAGAGCGAATAACCTGCTCCGGAGCAGGTTATCTTCAGAGAGCAAGTTACTATGGTTACTTACTTACCCTGAAAGTAACATCCGATTTTGGAACCGAAAGCTGAGGTTATCCACTCTCTTATCCTCAAACATACCCGGGTATGTCACATAACCTGCTTTCTGGAATACACCCCAGGTCTGAATCAGGAGAGAAATATGTACAGATCAAGCACCGAAACAGTTCTAAGCAAATATGTAGGTGGATTTTGATTTGAGGACAACAGGGGATGGACTTTTTCACTTGAGGAAGCGTTATTATGGATTATGGACTCGTATTTGGTGACGTCAAAGTCATGTGACCTTGGTATAGTTCATTTATAGCCTACGCTTATCTAGGCGATTTTATTTAGGCTTCAAGATTCATAAACATTATGTTCATTTGTGAAGATTATGATGAACAAAATGTATAAGAATAAAACTTTTGTTGGTCCCACAGTTTATTTTCTGCAATAATCCAAAAGCCAATGGTAAAATCCTATTGGATTATTGTTGAGGGAAACAGGGTGATGCAAACTCCCAGGTTGGCTTACAAAAATGCGTCATCACTGCAGCACTCATTTGGTTCAAGGTGATGTTTGTTAACAGAAGACAAATGAAGTTGTCCTCAGTTTTTTGAAGCACTAGTATGTAGATGATTTGCAAAAGAACGATGAAGCTCATGGCGTTTCATGCAGCATAAAACTCTTTTGCTTCTAATCGTAACCTTTACTTTTTAAAGACCAGTCAGTGTCTGTAGCTTTGAGTTCATTTGTATGCTAGTGTACTCATAAATTGACAAGATTAACTTGCAGCAGATTTACACATTAAAAATTCTGTCTTTGTTCTCTGGGAAAACTGAACAAATATTTTTCATGAGTCATCTCGCAATATGTTCTGCCCAAACCTCCTGTTTCAATAGAAAACACATCAACGCAGGAAAGAAAATTGACCTTGTCAAGTTGTTTCTTTAGGAGTGAAGGACTGACTATCCTTGCTAAAGGCTGATGGGTCTGAATTGGATGTGGTTGGACAGTAGAGGTGAGGTTACAGCAGGAAAGTCTGGATGTGGACAGGAGGTCTGATTTTTAAAATCTCATTAATGAAATGCTTTAGGTTTGTGCTGTGCAGCGTTGTGTTGTTAAAGGATGGAAATATTATTTTGCCATTGATTTAGGTGTATGGGATTCATAAAGTCATCATTAAAGTGAGTTTTGAATGCAAAAATCAATTGTTTGCCAGAGTTAAAAACAGCCGCATTTGGACGTCAGAGATCTGACCATCATTTTGATCGTTTGAAAAGTACAAATTCAGGAGGCGTTATACTGACTGTACAGTTCAATTTGATTCGATTCGGTGTCCTTTTAAGTCATTTATGAGGGAACTCAAAGGGCACAATCATGAGAGAGACCTTGTGTGTGTGTGTGTGTGTGTGTGTGGTATGGATCCTCTGGGGCCGCTGTGACTGCCATGTAAATGAGCCTCATTACTGAGAAACTGCTCACCGTCTAAACGAGAGGAGCTCTAAGGACAGCAGAGGAAAGGCGGCTTGTGGTTTACTGTAATCACTGGGATTCGGAGTCTTAAGAGTTTCGGTCTTTCTCTTTCTGGTTCAGTTTTGCTTTCTGTTGCTCCGTTTTAGTGCTGACGTCAGTGCAGAGGATCTGTGAACCTCTCTCAGGTCAGACCTGCATTTCCAGTCACTTCAGAGATGAATAATGACCCAGCTGACTATATTACTACATAACCTACCCTCTGAGTACTGGTAGTAGGGTGCCAGCGTGGGGCAAAATTCATAATTGAGGAATTATCTCTGTTTCAGTTCATTATTTGGAATTTGAGTTGAACTGGCCTTAACTCACAGGGGTATAGATTGAAATTTGAATTGAAATGACAGGAAGAGAAATTTACTGAATTGACTATTTGCAAAGACCCGCCTATCTCTGGAAAACAATGCCGCTCTCACGCTACACATCATGTTCTCACGCAGTGAAAAATACAGGAAAAAGAGGAAACTGACAAAACACCGACAGACAAGACAGAGCAGGTTACTTCTGGTATGAGGTCTCAGGACTCTCACCTTTAAAATTTGGTAATTAAAAAAAAAATTCAACAACAAATAAAGTTTTTTGGCTGTTTAATGACAGATCACTGTATTGCCTCAGTTAAAGTGGCACGTGAACCAATCGTCTTTTCATATTTACTTAAAGCATGAAATGAACATGAATGAACATCAGAACATATTTTATTTCAACCGTGAAACACACCATTTTTCAAGTTTAAGTCCACCGAAGTTAATCTACTCTCTTGTCTGATTTGTGGTTGGAATACAGCTGCGGCTCCTGGGCATGTGCACATCAATATAGCATATTTTTGCATATATATATTAATGCTGGACCAGAATATTCGATTTTTCCAATATTCGTTCGGTCGGTTGGCATTAAATTTTCAATTTTGAGATTCGAATGTCTCAGGACTCTCACCTTTAAAATTTGGTAATTAAAAAAAAAATTCAACAACAAATAAAGTTTTTTGGCTGTTTAATGACAGATCACTGTATTGCCTCAGTTAAAGTGGCACGTGAACCAATCGTCTTTTCATATTTACTTAAAGCATGAAATGAACATGAATGAACATCAGAACATATTTTATTTCAACCGTGAAACACACCATTTTTCAAGTTTAAGTCCACCGAAGTTAATCTACTCTCTTGTCTGATTTGTGGTTGGAATACAGCTGCGGCTCCTGGGCATGTGCACATCAATATAGCATATTTTTGCATATATATATTAATGCTGGACCAGAATATTCGATTTTTCCAATATTCGTTCGGTCGGTTGGCATTAAATTTTCAATTTTGAGATTCGAATATTCTTTTTTTTTTTTTCGAACACCTGGCATCCCTCGTGTAACGGTTCTCATTCGCGCTTGAATATGAATGGCCCATGAGTTGCCATTCAATTTTTCATTTTGAGATTTGAATATTCTTTTTTTTTTTTCGAACACCTGGCATCCCTCGTGTAACGGTTCTCATTCGCGCTTGAATATGAATGGCCCATGAGTTGCCATTCAATTTTTAATTTTGAGATTTGAATATTCTTTTTTTTTTTTTTGAACACCTGGCATCCCTCGCGTAACGGTTCTCATTCGCGCTTGAATATGAATGGCCCATGAGTTGCCATTCAATTTTTAATTTTGAGATTTGAATATTCTTTTTTTTTTTTTTGAACACCTGGCATCCCTCGCGTAACGGTTCTCATTCGCGCTTGAATATGAATGGCCCATGAGTGAATGTCATGAACGTCATGATTCAGTTCATCTGGAAGAGAAGACAAAAATGCAGAAGACCTCAGCTGTGTGGGAGCACTTTAAATTGAGTGAGGACAAGACAAAGGCAGTGTGCCAAATATGCGATTTGAAACTGGCCTACCACAACTGCACATCAAGTTTGAAAAATAGTTAAAAGTTCTGTAAGTAGTACGCCTATAGTATATTGTTGGTGTAAAAAAACGAGCTGCTTTTATCCGCCATGTTAATCAGTAATTTTACACATGATAAAAACGTGCACTTCATTTGATTGGAAAATACTTACGAATACGGCAGTCATAAAAAAACGTACAGTAGCCCAGCCTAATAATAATTTGTCTATATTGAAAGTATTGCTCTTAAAGGGGTCATATGATGTTGCTAAAAAGAACATTAATTTGTGTATTTGGTGTAATGAAATGTTTATGCGGTTTAAGGTTAAAAAAAAACATTATTTTCCACATACTGTACATTATTGTTTCTCCTCTATGCCCCGCCTTTCTGAAACGTGTCGATTTTTACAAAGCTCATCGGTCAGAAAAAGCGAGGTGTGCTGTGATTGGCCAGCTATCCAGTGCGTTGTGATTGGCCCGAATACCTCAAGCGTGTGACGGAAATGTTACGCCCCTCACCTTATTGCGATGCCCTGTCCGGCCGGAGCGACGATTCAAAAACATGAAAACCCATTATAAACGAGGCATTTGTTGCATCCAGTGGGGACATAATTACTGATTATAATGACTTATACTGTCTTTTTACGCATTGCG
>NW_015641057.1:1581953-1584684 GCF_001515625.1 Sinocyclocheilus rhinocerous
AGTTCAGGAGAGAGGGGGCGGGGTTTTGCATGATGTCGACCTGAGAATGTAGACACGATGGCTGGATTGCGTTTACATTACACTGAGATCCGATCACAATGCGTCCTCGACTGCCTCTGGACCAGGACACGCTGATCGGATAACATTCCGATCAGAAGCGCGTTTACACTTGTCTTTTCAATGTGTATGTGGACAACATCCGGATACAGGTCGCATGTTAATGCCAAGTGTAAACTCAGCCTAAGAAGAATGTGTTCAGCCCCCTCCCTCCGAAGCTTCGAATATTCGGTGTTGATTACTACCGAAGCTTCGAAGCTCAAAAAATGGTATTCGGACCAGCCCTAATATATATATATATACGGAATGCGCACATCAATATAGCTTATTATATGCTGAACAATAATAATTACTTTGCATTACTGTTTTTGCATTATTGTTTAGGGTTGGGGTAGGTGTAGACATTAATAAAACACAATATAATAGGTAGAAAATTTCATTTATTGTTCGTTTCTGGCCGTAGCAGTCAGACAAGATGGCGGATTTGGCGTTATGATTGGTCAGATCGCCTGTCAATCAAGCTCTTTGCGAACGGTCAATTGCAATTCAAAGAAGTTTAACGTAGGCAATGCATTCTGGGAAATGAAGAATTATTCCATTATATCCATCCATCCATCCATCCATTGTTCTATTGTTTGATTTATATATGCTGCTCTGTTTATCATTCCATCCATCCATCCATCTATTGTTTGATTTATTGTTGAATTGTTTTGTTGTTCTGTTTATCATTGTATCTTTCTATTGTTTGTTCCATCCATTATTCTGTTTATCCTTCTGTTTGATTTATTGTTTCATTGTTTTATCATTCCATCTATTGTTCCGTCCATCCATCCATCCATCCATCGTTCTATCTATCATTCTGTTGTTCTATCATTCTGTCATCCATCCATCCATCCATCCACTGTTCTATCGTTCTATCTATTGTTCCATCCACCCACTCATCAATCAAGCTCTTTGCGAACGGTCAATTGCAGTTCAAAGAAGTTTAACGTAGGCAATGCATTCTGGGAAATGAAGAATTATTCCATTATATCCATCCATCCATTGTTCTATTGTTTGATTTATATATGCTGCTCTGTTTATCATTCCATCCATCCATCCATCTATTGTTTGATTTATTGTTGAATTGTTTTGTTGTTCTGTTTATCATTGTATCTTTCTATTGTTCCATCCATCCATTATTCTGTTTATCCTTCTGTTTGATTTATTGTTTCATTGTTTTATCATTCCATCTATTGTTCCGTCCATCCATCCATCCATCCATCGTTCTATCTATCATTCTGTTGTTCTATCATTCTGTCATCCATCCATCCACTGTTCTATCTATCGTTCTATCTATTGTTCCATCCACCCACTCATCCACCCATTGTTCTGTTTATTGTTCTATCACTTGATTTGTTGTATTGTTTTATAATGTGTATCATTGTATCATTGTATCTTTTTTCTTTTGTTTTATTGCAGTTATAACAATTTATTTGAATTTAAAATTACTATAATTGTACTTGCATTCAAATTCAAACAGCATTCTATTTACTGCCTCAATTTAAATTCAGGAATTACATTCTTAATTCAATCCCAGTGAGTAGTAAAAAATTCACAAGCATGAATTTTGTAAATAAATGTATTTTAATTCGGACGAAAGGTGAAAATAGAGTGGCTGGAGTTGAGTAGATTTACTGCATGACAAAAATAGGAATTGAGTGCCGGTTGACAAAGCAAATCACACTGCACCTCTGAGCAAAGTGTCGAGCACTTTAAATGTATTCACATTGGCTGTTTATAATGAGGGGGGTTTGAGTTTATTTGTGATTTTAAGTTACTGACCTGCTCTCTGCTTTCTGATGTTACTGGCTCCTGGTTGAGGACCAGCAGGTTGAAGGAGCCGACGTGGAGCCCTTTTCTGACATCATCTCCTTTGTCCTATGTCTGACTTCCCTTCCCCCTTCTCTCTCTCGGTCTCTCTCTCTCGTTCTCATTCACTTTCTTTGACACATCCTGACCCTGTGCTCTGTCAGCCGTGAAATCAGCCCTACAACACGCACTCAAACACACACTTGCCTAAATCACCTGCCATATCGCTGACTGTTTTCTGCCGTCATTAGAAGGGTCATGCATCCAGATCCAGACATATACGTGTGTTTGTTTTTGCATCTAGCTGTGCTATTGTATATTTGGTTCCTTCTACCTTTGGCAAGTGTGTGTGTATTAGGGTTGGGTATCGTTTTTTTTTTTTTGATACTGGTGCCAAATCTATACTTTTAAAACGGTTCCGGTGCCTAAACGGGGCCTGATCCGATACTTATTAAAATAAATAAATAAATAAATAAAAATTCCCCAAAAGATTGGCCATTAGCACTATAAACACATGATGTCGGTTTCATTCATACTGGACGCCAGATGGCGCCCTCGCACTGAAAATCCACATATCCAGTCAGAGAAGTAGAGGAACTCATGACCCTCCAGGAAATCCCTTATATGGACAAAGGCATCGCTATTATAGCTGTAACTGAGTAAACAGAACATATAAACGTTTTGAATGATAAAACAAAGACAATAAACACTCGACTGCGACAATATAGTTTATCTGTGTTATTCAAGCTCTGGTATTTTCATAATAATTAAGTATATTTATAATAGGGCGACCATATTTTAGTTTTCCAAAAAAAGGACAGTA
>NW_015641057.1:1586724-1594122 GCF_001515625.1 Sinocyclocheilus rhinocerous
GTGCCAAATCGATACTTTTAAAATGGTTCCGGTGCCTGATACTTATTAAAAAATAAATAAATGATTGGCCATTAGCACTATAAACACATGATGTCGGTTTCATTCATACTGGACGCCAGATGGCGCCCTCGCACTGAAAATCCACATATCCAGTCAGAGAAGTAGAGGAACTCATGACCCTCCAGGAAATCCCTTATATGGACAAAGGCATCGCTATTATAGCTGTAACTGAGTAAACAGAACATATAAACGTTTTGAATGATAAAACAAAGACAATAAACACTCGACTGCGACAATATAGTTTATCTGTGTTATTCAAGCTCTGGTATTTTCATAATAATTAAGTATATATTTAATCCATTGCTAATCAATGTATTCTTTTTAAAGTAGCCTATGGAACATATTTTCTGCCTCATTCTTAGGGTTGGGTATCGTTCGGTTTTGTTTTTTGATACCGGTGCCAAATCAATACTTTTAAAATGGTTCCGGTGCCTAAACGGTGCCTGAAACGCTACTTATTAAAAAATAAATAAATAAAAATTCCCCCCCAAAAATGATGGATTGGCCATTAGTACTATAAACACATGATGTCTGTTTCATTCATACTGGACGCCAGAGGGCGCCCTCGCACAGAAAATCCACATATCCAGTCACAGAAGTAGCGAACTCATGACCCTCCAGGAAATCCATTATATGGACAAAGGCATAGCTATTATATCTGTAACTGAGTAAACAGAACATATAAACGTTTTGAATGATAAAACAAAGACAATAAACACTCGACTGCGACAATATAGTTTATCTGTGTTATTTAAGCCATCTCTGGTATTTTCATAATAATTAAGTATATTTATAATAGGGTGACCATATTTTAGTTTTCTAAAAAAATGACAGTAGGGGGCGAGGTTCGTGGGTGGGGCTTCACCTAACAGTATACGTAGCAAGGTTTTTTTGTTTGGTTGTTTGTTTGCTTATTTTGTTTTTATAATAAATAAAAAGAAATCAAGCAGAAAGAATAGAAAAAGAATAGGGAATGCTAGTGTTAGAGGGTCATTTTTAAATAAAAATAAAACAATTAAATAGAACAGAAAAAGAACAGATAATGCTAGTCTTAGAAGATCATTATTTATAATAAATAAAAAGAAAATAAGTGGAAAGAATAGAGAATGCTAGTGTTACAGGCTCTTTTCTCTTTATAAATAAAACAAGTAGTTAGAATAAAAAAAGAATAGAGAGTGCAAATGTTAGAGGGTCAAGTTTTTTAATAGAAAAAAAACAAGCAGATAAAATAAGAAGTAGCATTAGAATAGAGAGTGCTAGAGTTAGAGGGTCAAATGAAGATGAAAGAGATGTGTTTTCAGCCGTTTCTTGAAAATATTAAGGACTCAGCTGCTTGGATTGAGTTGGGCAGGTCATTCCACCAAGAGGAAAGAGGACGAATGGTCACCCTAATTTATAATCTATTGCTAATCGATGTATTCTTTTTAAAGTAGCATATGGAACATATTTTCTGCCTCATTCTGTGACAAGAAGCCTCATCAGCAGGGCCGGATTTACGCATAGGCATTCTAGGCACGTGCCAGAATCCACTGGCACGTCCAAATCGTCCAGGGGGGACCCAAACGCAATGAAGAGATATATAATATTTTTGTTATACTATGGGATATCTACAACAGTAAAAGAACCAAAACCCCAGAAGACATTGGGCAAATAAATATAACAAACAATAGGGTAAAAATTACAAACTATTTCCATGTCTGTGTGTGTCTATGTGTGTGTGCATGCGTGGCTGTTTCTATTGATTTGATAATTCATTAGACTGGGCAGAAAACCTGAACAGAATTGCTGAGGGAACATGACTGTAAGAGAGGCAGGTGTGTAAACCCACGGGAATGATCAGTGTGTGTGTGTGTGCATTTGCTGACAGATGGTATTACACTGAGTGCTCACAGCTGGGACTATGATGACTGTGCTGAGCATGTTCTGTGAATGTGTGCATGATGAGAACAGAGGGATGAAGTGAGAGAGCTGCAAGGACAGATTTCAGTTCTGAAGAGAGAAAGACGGAGTTGCATACTATAGGGCCATTTCTAACTATAGGCAGAACAGGCAGTTGACTACTGCATTATGAAGGGCCTCCATAACTGTGCCACAGCACAATATAGGTAATGGAGTATGGTTCATGTTAACATTGGGCACTCCCCACCAGGTACAATATTCTGATTGTTTGCATCTCGTTTTTAAGCCCATAAATAATAATGTACTCATTCTAATAAATTTATATTGTAATGTACTTATACTAATATATTTTAAAAATCATCTTAAAATTGCTGGTAGGTTATCATTGCACAAAACACACTTTCTACATTTAAAAAATAAAAATTAGAAGCGTTCTAAACTAATGCGCTGTCTTCACTGTATCTCACGTGCACACGTTCAGTCACTCAAACAGATCACGTTGCGGCCGCACTCAGACATTCAGCAGCACAAATTTCTCAGCGCTGCCCCGCAATTTTATCAATAAAATAGCTTAATCACTCAAGAGCTACATTATCTTTCTCAACATGTTGAATATTTACGATCAGAAATCCTGATGTGTGGGGGGAACATCGCGGCACACCACACACTATAGGAGCAAAACGGTTAAATCTAGGGTTTTTTGTCCTCATGTTTGTGGTCTCTCACATTTTGAAGATCTTATAAGATTTTAAAAATCTTAGTGTGTACCCAGCATTAGTCGCTTTTTTCCTGGACAGATACGACAGGTTTCTGTTGGCTCCTTCTTTGTACGGTCTTTCATCTTTGGGCATAAACTATAGTTGCATTTAAATTTTGTTATCTTAACCTGTTAACCCGCACCTGGACGCCGGCGCACTGAACGCTTTTTGTTTGCACGTGTGAATGTTTACGAATAGATTAAATGAAAAGGGACATAAATAATCTTGACAAACTATATATCATTCTAAAGGTCTAAGCCTCAAGCATAGACGATAGTTCGCTGTTTTTCAATGGAAAGCTTATAAAGAATGTATTTGCTAAATTTGTGTAAGCGAAAAAGTCAAAGATACGCGGAATATTGTTTATTTGAATTCTGGCACTTTCTCGTGACGGCATGTGACGCACGCTGTGACGCACTTGTCATCTGTTGGGGGCGTAACTTAGTGATCGGCTTTTTGCACAAATAATTCTTTTTTTTTTTTCTTCTTCTTCAACGTTTTTCATATAGCTATGTGTGTGTGTGTTGTGGGGAATGTGGCTGTATCTGCATGATTACCATCTGTATGACCGCACATCAGCGTGTGATTACTGTGTGTGTATGACAGCTATCAGTGTGAATGCGGTCTATATGAATTAGGGCTGAAACGATTCCTCGAATACCTCGAGTAACTCGAATACAAAAAATCATAGAGGCAAATTATTTGCCTCGAGGCTTCGTTTAGTCCATTTACTGTAACTACACACGGAACACCGTGTTTCCCCACTGACCATTATTACTGACGCACAACCCGATAAACGCTGTACCACAGACTGTAAAAAAACCGCTGGACATATTTAAGATCGTAAATCAATATGGTGGCTAGTTATGCGTTTCATTCCGAATGAATCAACTGTTTAAATTATTCGTTTCAATCGCAATGACTCACTTCTTAACAGTGACTTGCTGCCACCTACTGGCGGTTTTACCCTACATGAGACATGTGACTTTCAGCCCATTACTTTTTTGGATTGCTCCAGGACTGATTTAATGTATTTTTATATGAAAAAAAAAATTCAGTGTGGTACAATTTTTTTCAAGGCACTTCAGTGTCTATAACTTTTTATCTTTTTGAGCATGATCAACTCTGGATGTTTGGCTGTGCTCCTTCACGCACAACTTGACCTTCCATGCTCAACATCTACTGCTGGTTACTTAGAAATTGACATGAAAATAAAAAAGAAAGAAAATACTTAAAATAAACTATTGTGGGTTCCATTGTGGTTCTGTTTAGTTGTCTATACATAGTTCAGCATAACTATTAAACTAACTCTGACATTTGTGCAGGGAAATCCCATTTACAGGGTTCACCATTTCATTTATTTTAGCCAAAGCAGCACTACTTTGGGTAGTGTTCATCTCTAGGGTGCAGTACTGTTTTCTTGAAATTGATCTTAAATGAATTTGATCATTGATAATATTTTGCAGACTGCATAGAGCTGAGAGGCAGAGATGAACATCCTAGGGATAGTTTATCAAAAATGAAAATCACATCATTTACTCACCTGGCGTTGTTCTAATGCAGTATGCCAATCTTTCTTTTTTGGACCACAAAAGGAGAAATTTACAAAAAATATATCACACACACTCGTCCATACCACAGAAGTGAAGAGCGACCAGCACCAAGCTTTGAAAAATATGCAAAAGTATCACAGAATGATCCCATGCAACACGTGTCTATTATTCCAAGTTTTCTGGTGGTATGTGATAGGATTTGGTGAAAAACAAACCAAAATTTAACGTATTATTTAATGAAAATCCTGACCTTGGCTGTTGGTCTTTTATGCACGACTGTGTGTTCATTACATTCTATTAGTGCCACAGTTCACTTCGATTCACCCATAAAAAGCACACAAAAGAAATCAAGATGAATAAAAATTCAACATGCAATATATCTCCTAGAAATCCCCCCAAAATATCTGTGTACTTTCTTCACGGAGTATATCCAGACTGGAACTTTGGTTGTCAGATGACAGGAAGACTGACTTCTTGAGTGATAACTTCTTGAGATGAACACAACAGATATAATCACCTCAGAAAAGAAAGTACTTGGATTGTATTTTAATGTCTCTTTCTAATTAATCTTTACTTCTCACAACTTGCATGCTTTTGTACAGTCGTGGCCAAAAGTATTGGCAGTGACATAGATTTTGTGTTTTGCAAAATTTGCTCCTTAAGCTGTTGTGGTGTTCATTCACATTGTTTCTAGATTATGTCACTGCCAATACTTGTAGAAACAATGTGAATGAACACCAAAGACTAGCTTACCGTATCGATACTCAGTCGAACAATAATCCATTTTCTCATGCTCCAAAGTCCATTTATCATCGTCTCCGGCACAGGTTAGATGATTCAGATGACAAATGATACTATTGTATCTTTTGTAAATCTTGATGCTGGTTACTATCACTGCCATTATATGGACAAGCGTGAGCAGGTTTTTTTTTATTTTTTTTTTTATTCTCCTTTAGTGGTCTGAAAAACAAAGAAGGTCATACGGCATTAGAACAACACCAGGGTGCGAAATATGGAAGCATATGGGTTGCAAAATTCAATTTGAAATGTAATACGCAAAATGGCAATGCAATATGTAAAATGGCAATGTATTTCTGTATTTAAATTTACATTTTCCCATACATGTGCAATATTTAGTGCAAAATGAAAATAAAAATTCAATTACGTAATTTACATTTGCCATTTCCTACACTAGTTTTAATATGCAAATTAAAAACATATTTTAACGCTTTATAAGTTGCAAAATTAACATGAAAATGTATTACCCAAATTGATTAAATATGTTTAACATGTCCAAGCAAAAACTATAGCAAAATTATCATTTAAATGCTGTTTTTCCTAAATGCATTTAGACTTAGGGGTAGGACACTTGGGATTGCATTTTCATCATAATACTGCGTGATAATTGTAGCAAAATGCAGTGAGAATTTCAGAATGCATTCTGAGCCAAAGGTGCAGCAAAAGGGTAGCAAAATGGTGATTTAAATGTCTTATTTTTCTTAAATGCATTGACACTTACATATAAGACGTTTCAATAGCATTTTCATTTAATACCCCACGATGAATATAAAGTCAATGTGGATTTGAAATGCATTTGAAACTGCAACACGCCCCCGACCTATCAATTGTTAGGCTACAACAAGGCGGGGCTCGGCAACAGGACGCACAATAGGTCAATATTCATCGTTAACCAAACGCTTTCCACATTGATTTAAACTATACTCGTTGCAGGGTATTAAATGAAAACTATTGAAAGCTATTGAAACATCTTGTATGTAAGTGTCAAAGCATTTAAGAAAAATAAGGCATTTAAATCACCATTTTGCTACCCTTTTGCTGCACCTATGGCTCAGAATGCATTCTGAAATTCTCACTGCATTTTGCTACAATTATCACGCAGTATTATGATGAAAATGCAATCCCAAGTGTCCTACCCCTAAGTCTAAATGCATTTAGGAAAAACAGCATTTAAATGATAATTTTGCTACAGTTTTTGCTTGGACATGTTAAACATATGTAATCAATTTGTGTAACACATTTTCATTTTAATTTTGCAACTTATAAAGCGTTAAAATATATTTTTTATTTGCATATTAAAACTATTGTAGAAAATGGCAAATGTAAATTTCATAATTGAATTTTCATTTTCATTTTGCTGTAAAATGTAAATTAAAATACAGAAATACATTGCCATTTTACATATTGCATTTTAAATTGAATTTTGCTACACATATGCTTCCATAGCGTAAATGGTGACTTAATGTTTATTTTAGGGTGAACTAAACCTTTACTGTTTACATACCAAGAATTTTAAGTTGTGTTCTCTGGCAAATGTAGAGACTGCTGGACATCAGATGGAGTGGCGAATACCTGAAACAATTTTTAAAAAGACAGCACAACCATCACTAACAGAACCAAGACATAAAACATGTTGCAAATAAATTTGATTTGTTGAGTAATCTCTACTTACATCTGCTTGAAGGATAAGACCATCTAATTTCTGCAAGTGTGTGAGCAGCTGTAGGACCTTGGAAGACATGGACGCAATCAGGAATACTACATTTGAAATAAGCATTAGGAACATGACTATGGATTTTCATGTGCTGGCAAAATTATAAGACATTAAAAAGCACGATCATTGAACTGACATTTTTTAACATGGACTACAAATGTAACGTTAATACTTGTGAAGCACTTACATTAGCACTTGTTCTTCATCAGATTGTTCAGCCTGAAACAAAAAATAATAAAAAATCAGAAGCAGGTCATGTGAATGTGTTATGTGTGTTTTATTTGCTATTTAAGTTGTTTTTGATTGTTGGATTAAAGGAAGGCATGAATCAATATCTTAAGCAGCATCGAGTGACTGTGATTGATTTATGTTCGGTTAAACGAGCTAACTTACATATAATTTAACAAGCTGTTCACATCACATTTGAATTGAGCGTGAAAGCAATCGATCCCACAATGCAATGCATTTACAGTATGATACTGTATTACAAATTTAGCGGGCTGAAAACAGAAAACTGCTGTATATTTACAGACATTCTGTAAAATATACAGCATGTTACTGTTTTATAAAAATACAGTATAATACTGTTAGAAAATACCTGTAAATTTACAGTAAA
>NW_015641057.1:1594592-1597489 GCF_001515625.1 Sinocyclocheilus rhinocerous
TGTGTGTGTGACTGAACTTAACATCAAACTTGCTTCTGTTTCACACAAATTCTGGCACAGACGTGCATGTTCGGCTAGAGTTGCTTTGAACTCGTGCATCTTCGGAAGTGGAGCTGCGTGGAAAGTTACAAAAAATGTTGTGCACGCGAAACGACGTCGCGCGCCACTCAAAGCGAACTTGCGGACGCGTCGAGTATAAATCAGCCTTGAGCGTGTGTGTGTTAGATACAGTGAAGACAGCGTGTTAGTTTAGAACTCTTCTAATTTTTATTTTTATTTTTTTAAATGTAGAAATTGTGTTAATTTGTGCAATGATAACCTACCAGCAATGTAAATGATTTTTTAAATATATTAGAATGAGTACATTACAATATAAATTTATTAGAACGAGTACATTATTATTTATGGGCTTAAAAACAAGATGCAAACAATCAGAATATTGTACCTGGTGGGGA
Organism: Sinocyclocheilus rhinocerous; assembly: GCF_001515625.1. NCBI lineage: Eukaryota > Metazoa > Chordata > Actinopteri > Cypriniformes > Cyprinidae > Sinocyclocheilus > Sinocyclocheilus rhinocerous. Next base: position 1,595,048 of record NW_015641057.1, read on the forward strand.
GTGCACAATATAAACATGAAACACATGCCATACCTATATTGTACTGTGGTACAGTTATGGAGGCCCTTCATAATGCAGAGGTCAAGTGCCTGTTCTGCCAACAGTTAGCAATGCCCTATGGTATGCAGTGTTTAATAAACAGCTGTTTTACTCAATTCTGCGGAGGTGAAATTCAGTGCAGTCCTGTATCGTGGCCTCTATATCGTGATACGTATCGTATCGTGACTTTGCTGGTGATAGACAGCCCTACTTGCTTTAGCAACTTCATATATCAATCTAGATGTAAATGCAAAAGTAAAAAGCATTGAATAATGTGTTTCTTATATTTATTATACGTTTAAACAGTCTATGAAAGTTTAAGATTTAATAAGGTTGTATTATCTACTGCACGGTGTAAAAAAAGAATCACAATGCTGAAAAAGCATTTTAAGTAGCTATGTTTGGATTTGAAATCAAAATAATGGATAAATGTGTTTGTAGTAAACAGCCACGTATCAGTTGCAGACTCCTGTGTGAAAGCACAGTGAGCACCTGCTGCTTCTGCACTGCTTATGTACCACACATGGACTGCATGCGCACTGCAAAGGAGTATGTGTGAACCTGGTGTAAAAGGCTGTCTCACATACAGCTCACAAAATCAGGCTTGTGCTGTGTGTAAGCTATTGTGCAACAATTGCACGATTGTAAAAACAAAAATGCAGTGCATGATCAAACATTTAGGTGAGATAAATATATATTTTTGAAAAATGTCTAAAAATTAAAAAATCCCCTCTCACAAGAGTCACCTAAGAGGGGAATTCATTTTCAAAAATTAAATTCAGGCCCTGAATAAATGTCTAACATTTCTGATTGGAGTCTTACTAAATAATTCTACATGATAAAAAGAAGGCTTTAAAAAGATCGGTATCGGTGATCGTATCGGCAGATACTGCTTTCTGTGATCGGCGATCGGTGATCGGCCTCAAAAATCCTGATCGGAGCACCCCTATTATCTAATTAGCCTAAATCTGAGTTGATGTAGGCTCCATGAAGACCACTTGTTAGTAAACACCTCCGATTGTTGGTAACATCCTTTCATTAAAAACCTAATGCGTAACGTTGATCTGGCTAAAGGAGATTTTAACGTTCTCGTCGTGGAGGTCTCACTCTCAGGCTCAGCGGGAGATGAATTAATGATGAGGAGCGTTTAATGAGGAGGTGAGTCAGCGGAGTCCCTGCTCCTAGAGAGTCCAGCGCTCAGCTCTCCTCCACAGAGACGCCAACAGATTTCTCGCCTGTCTGCCGTTATCACCCCTTCAGCGCTGGAAACTGCTGATTCTGGTCTCTGACTCAGACTCTTCTCGTACTGTACACTCGGACTGCATGTCATCAGTAATTAGTGATGCGTGAAACGAGTTGTCAGCCGGATGCCATCAAACAATCCCAAGAAACAGCGAGCGAGAAAGAGGGAATTAGAGCAGTAAGATGGAGAGAAATGGAGGATGAAGGTGCAGGAAAATAAGAAGTAGTGATAGATGATCAGTCAAGCACCTCATACAGTAGGGAGTTTATTATGCTGCTTTAGTACTTCCGTGCGCTAGTTTGAATATGTGCGCTAGAGACAATTTATTTCCTGCTGCGTGCAAATACGCCAGCACTTTTCATTTGTAGGAGGAAATATCGAAAGCAAAGATGGCAGAAATCCACTTAGCTAAGATAATACATTGACCAGAGCAGAATGACGGTAAGGCTTTGTCATGCAGTTTACAGCACAATAGATTTATTAGCCGGGTAGGACATATTTACATGTGAAAGTAATGGAGACATGTGGAGTACTGTGTAAATACATAAAAATAATTTGCTCCAATTAAACAGAAAAGTGTCTTTCATGTAAAAAATTAACTGGATTATCCAATGTAGCCGTTACTCCATGTTTATGTAATATATAAAGCATTTTCTGCTAAAATAACTGGATGTAAACTAGTGGTCGACCGATATATTGCCAAGGCCGATAAGTTTTTCTGTTTGACCGATGCATTCGAGGCAGGACTTTTATTTTGATGGCGCTGAGAACGGTAGCGCCTGTGCACACAGTGTTCACATTCTCCCTGTTCGCTGTCGTCGTTAACAGTTCTGTCTAATACGGACAGAAATCTGTCTAATAATCAGCAAGAACTGTTAAACAAAGAAATTAAAATGTATACAAAAAAGTATTGTAACGATTGCTTTTATATTATTAGTAATAGAAAGGCAAACATTATAATACTTTCTAATTCTCCGTCAGCATTCAGCAAATACGCATTTATATCATTTAAACAAATCTTTGAATGACTAATGAACATTTAATTAAAAAAATCTTGCAAACTTAGTCTGATCCAGTTGTGAGATCTTGTGAAGTGTGCATTTGTATCCTGCATGATCGCGTGCTCTCTGCGTGACGGTCGGTCCGTGCGAATTGAATGC
>NW_015641057.1:1598686-1601847 GCF_001515625.1 Sinocyclocheilus rhinocerous
GGTCGGTCCGTGCGAATTGAATGCGGACAGGAGGAGAGTTCAGCTTTACTGAGACGCATGATCGACTAACATTAAACTCATGATTTCAAATTATGCTGTGCTTCATGCTTTTGCCCAATGTCATATCAACTTTACAGATCTTCTTTATGCACCAAGAGCTTGTAACACTTCAAAGAGAAAGGAAAAATTGAAATCGCATCATATAACCCCTTTAATTAAAATAAATAAAATTATATCGGCTTTATATCGGCCATCTGCCACCCTGCTTTCCAAGATATCGACATCGGCATCGGCTGTCAAAAAAAAACAATATCGGTTGACCACTAATGTAAACTACATGAAACTCACATGTACAGACAATGATGGTATGTTCATCCTACTGTAAACTGGCCTGTCAATCATCAGATCAAATTTGAAGCAATATAGTTTACCCAATAAATTAACATTTGCAAACTATTTACTCACCCTCAGGCAATCCAAGATGTAGATGAGTTTGTTTCTTCATGAGATTTGGAGAAATGTAACATTACATCACATGCTCTCCAATGGATCCTCTGCAGTGAATAGGTGCTGTCAGAATGAGAGTCCAAACAGCTGATAAAAACATCACAATAATCCACAAGTAATCCACATCACTCCAGTCCATCAATTAATGTCTTGTGAAATGAAAAGCTTAATATTTTTAAGAAAAAAATGAAGGCGTTTTAAAACTTCCAACAATTGCTAAAATACAAGTTCATAATAATGCTTCCTCCAGTGAAAAAATCTGGTCTGAATAAGGAGAGAAATATGCAAAGGTCAAGGTTACAATTTATTGATTATGGACTTGTATTTTAGCTGGAAACGGTTTAAAGTTTACTTCACGAGACATTAATTGATGGACTGGAGTGGTGTGGATTACTTGTGGATTATTGTGATGTTATTATCAGATGTTTGATACACCCATTCACTGCAGAGGATCCATTGCTGAGCAAATGAAGTAATGCCAAATCTCTTCCCATGAAGAAACTAACTCATCTTTATATTATATGGACTGAGAGTGAGGACATTTTCAGCAATTTATTTATTTATTTTTTGGGCAAACTATTCCTTTAATTGTGTCGTACATTCTTTTTTAAAAAAATACTTTTTATTTGCATTTGTAGTTCTGAATCGAATCCTCTTTTAAATGGGCAATATTGTGCATGTATCTGCACTTCGAATTCCACCAGAGACAATAGACCTTCTAAGTACCTTTGGGACAATCAATTCAACATTCGAATACTATTTTGGACAGATTGTTGGTGAATTTGGACGCACCGGAAATTCTTCAGGATTCTAGAAGCTGCAGTGAGAGCATTAGTTCTGATCGCACAAGAGCCCTTGGTCTGATATAAGCAGGATGTCTGTGCAGCTTAACCGCACGACAGGGACCGCCAGAGATCAGTCGCTCTCTCTCTGTTCTGGTACTGGGAGATTCGAGAAGATTTCTGCTCTCATGAAAATCCCAATGATTTTCGGACTGGATGTGCAGTGAGACTGGTGAGGTTCTGGGGTGACAGAGAAATGCTGGGTCAACTGGATATAGACTGATTACAGGCTGACATTTCAGAGTTCATGTGCAGCATGCGGAGTGTATGGAAAGTAGTCTTGCTGTGCAGAAAACAGCAAATGGGACATTGTTGTTTATTTTACCACTTGGGGTAAGACAGAAAAAAAAGCATATAGAGGACAGAATTTATATAACAGAAGGGCTGTATACAACCATATGGCAATATACAACCGTGCTATTACAGTATTGCATCAATTCTGTGGATTTATTTATTTATTTATCTACATTAAGTTAGAAAATATCCCTTTGACTTAAAATATAATGTTCAAACTTTAACAGATAATTTAAATCAAAGGGAGATTTTCAAACTTAAAAGAGAATCTTCATAATTTAACACACAATTTAAGTTTTAAAATATCACTCTGGTCTAAATTGTCAGCTATAGAGTTTTGTTTTAAATTTGAAAAATATTCTTTTGATTTAAAGTGTCAGTTAAAGTTTGAACATTCTGATTTTAAGTCTTAAAACTTAAAACAGAATGGTCAAACTCTAAGGGCCCTATCATACATCCGGCGCAATGCGGCATCAGGCGCGGCGCAAGTGTTTTTTGCTAGTTTCAGCCAGACGCAGTTGTCATTTTCACGTCCTGCGCCACGTTGTTTCAATAGCAAATGCATTTGCGCACCCATGGGCATGCTGGTCTGAAAACGAGGTGTGTGACCCATACTTGGAATTAGTGGTCTGCATTTAACCCATCCAAAGTGCACACACACAGCAGTGAACACACACACACCGTGAACACACACCCGGAGCAGTGGGCAGCCATTTTTGCTGCGGCGCCCGGAGAGCAGTTGGGGGTTCGGTGCCTTGCTCAAGGGCACCTCAGTCGTGGTATTGAAGGTGGGAGAGGGCGCTGTACATTCACTCCTTTCCATGACTTCCCCCACTAGATCTCGCAGCAACCTTATCATTGTGCAGCGAATTCAAAAGCTTCTCACTGGATCTCGCAGCACTGTTGCATCTGTGCAGTAACAGTGTTGCAAAATCAACTTTGGCTCCCGAGTAAAGCTGTTCTGAGCTCGGACAAGTTTGTTTGCGTCGCGGTCCGAGCTGATAAACAGTCCGCGCTGCGCAGCTGAAACGTAGCGCGGTTTAGTTTCGCTTTCGTTTCGTTTGCAGTTTGATGTTTCTCAAATGTAACAGAAATGGCAGTGCTTATGAGTTGAACAACGCAGTGGTCGCACCAGTGCGACCGCTCACAAAAATTTGTCGCACCGGCAGAAAAACATTTTGCAACCATTTGGTCGCAGTCTGGAGCCCTGCCTAAGTGCACCTGCGCCGTGCGCTTTAGACCATGCGCTTAGATCATTAAAATAGGGCAATTTAAGAAAAGATATTAAAAAAATTAAAAGTCGTAAAGATATTTAAAAAATTTAAATACAATGTTCAAACTTAAAGCAACAATTTGGCGGCGGCAGCAACTATACTACAGCGAGAATAAAAGTTACGCCTTCTTTCTTTGCGTGAACATTTGGGTGTTATGCAAATCTTCCCACATCGTGACGTAGACATGTGGGGGCGGGTTAGAATGAGCCATTTTAGGTAGGTGTGGCTGACTCTGAACTTTTAT
>NW_015641057.1:1601901-1602723 GCF_001515625.1 Sinocyclocheilus rhinocerous
ACAGCGAGAATAAAAGTTACGCCTTCTTTCTTTGCGTGAACATTTGGGTGTTATGCAAATCTTCCCACATCGTGACGTAGACATGTGGGGGCGTGTTAGAATGAGCCATTTTAGGAGGGCGTGGTTGACTCTTAACTTCTATAAAGAATATCTCTTTGAATTTGAGACTGTAGTCTTTGCAACTTTACAGATCTTCTTTATGCACCAAGAGCTTGTAACACTCCAAAGATTTAAGTCGCATCATATGACTAGTGGTCGACCGATATTGGTTTTTTTGACAGCCGATGCCGATATCTTGGAAAGCAGGGTGGCCGATATAAAGCCGATATAATTTGTTTTTAATTGTAATTAATATTTAAGAAATTTGAAATAATTTGACAATGGATTAAAAATAAATGTGTAAAATAAACATACTTATACTTTAGATGACAAAGTATTTTTCACAAATAAATAAATATTTAATAAAAATATAATTAAAAGGAAGTAAACACTGTAACCAACAGGGCACTCAGTATTCTGGGAAGTTTGTGTGCATTGGGAATCATATTTTTCAAATAACTTATACTTTAGATGACAAAGTATTTTTCACAAATAAATAAATATTTAATAAAAATATAATTAAAAGGAAGTAAACACTGTAACCAACAGGGCACTCAGTATTCTGGGAAGTTTGTGTGCATTGGGAATCATATTTTTCAAATAATAAATAACACTCATTTTACATACAGCACACAGAGAAAATTACATGAATATGACACTGGGCAAATGCATAAAGCGCAGCATAATTTGAAATCACGAATTTAATGTTTAAAGCATTCAATT